>NW_007726284.1:24546-56941 GCF_000696425.1 Galeopterus variegatus | reverse complement strand
CCACCCCCACCACCCCCACCCCCGCCAGCACATCCCAGACCATAGACGTTGAGAATGTAACTGGCTAATTTTACTAACTAGAGCCTTTGTGGGAATGTGGATTTATGGACCTCCGAAACAACTATAGCTGAAAGTTCCTGGGGGAAAAATAGATCAAAGCTCTGTGTTTACTTCCTTAATGTAAATGTATCAAGATAACATCATCCTATATTGTATTGTAATATTGCGACTCACTGCAGATAAGGGACAGAGATTCCTTTGTAGTCCATCTGGATACAGTAGGTTAGATTAAGCGGCTATAAAGTACGAAGGCAGAAACCATATGAAATCTAAGCTTATGTCAGTAAACGTCTGAAGACGATTTTTTGACTCTCCATAAATGAATTTTGCATAACGTGTCAACATTTTCCCAGCAACTTGCTACTCAATCCCAACAATTTAGCAATCTCAGTTTTCATTTATATTTTGTCCTGTATGGCCAAGAAGAAAATATGCAGAATCATTCTTCAGTGAATGTCTTGGAACTCGCACTGCTTGCATAATAGAAATTATAAGAATATATCACAAGAGAAAGATGGGATTTTCCAAACATTATCTTGTCCATCTGGTGTTATTAGCAGTCCGTGGGAGTTTATAGAAATCAAATGGCATATACATGGGTGACTGTCACACACAATACAATGGGATTATGAGCATTTTCACCTACAAACTATGAGAAAATTTTGGTGAAATGGACGAATTTATCATTATTAGAACTGTTTTTCTGCCATCTCTGCAAATAAATGATTTAATCAAAGAGACCTCATTCAAAAAAAAAAAAAAAAAAAAAACCCCCGTGTGGTTCCCCTAACTGACTTCCCATTCTGGAAACCCTTGGTCAAATAGCTGGGTTAATTGTCATGAAGATTAGTGTGATGTTGAAATGAGTACTAATGGTCAAATTACAGGAGTGAAAAAGTTGAAGAATAGGTTTTGGTTTGGGCCTGAAAGGGTTAATTAAGGTTTTTTCACGGGTTATTAAAGACCCCCAACCCCTGCCTTCAGGAGTCATATTGACACCCCACCACAGGGCAGCTCGGCTCCTCTATTGACATGTTGCTGGTCAGAGCACAATAGCCTCTGTGTCTGCAAATCATTGCTAAAATCATCTCAAGGAAAAAAAAAGTTTGAAAGCTTTAACGTTAGACAAAAGCCCAAGAGTTGCAGTGCGCAGCTCAAAAACCCGGAGTCAGCAACTTCTATTGATTAAAAACTAACCTTTAAAGTAACTCTGAGAGTGTGTGGTTAGCATTTAAATTTAAACATGTCATGAGTTGATTTGTGTTACTGAATACCAACTCAGAAGGAGTAACATTCACATCGCATTTTTTTTCTAATTCCCTTAAGCAGCTAAAGTATTTCATGAAATGTCAATAGGGCAAAAAGAAAAAGGGGAGGCCCCCCCATGCTGGGCCTTGTAGTTTTCTTTCCCATGCAAATATTCACCCCCCAAAAGAAAAGTGTGGAGAGTGAAACACAATAATTAGTCCTTTGTCTAACTTTCCCAAGTGCCAGAGAAAGACAGATTAATTAAATATACAACAGTGTTGGTTTTTGGAGTGGGGGTCCTGCTTGCTGTGTAGGTCATAAATTAGGCAGAATAAATACTTCAATGTGTTTGCAGTGGGCTTGCTACGTCAGAACCACTGGAAGGTTGGTGGGAGGAGAGCAGAGGGTTTCTTGCTAATGATAGTCACGTCTGGGTCTGTCTGGTTGCTCTTAGCAACCAGACATGATGTAACACCAGGATGAACTTGAACTTGGGGGACTTCAAAAGAGAACAATAGACCAGAGCAATCAATAAAGCCTATTTCAGTGAAGGATTACAGAGCTGCTCTGGGGTAACCTTGTCGGCAAGGCACATACTGAATAGTAAGATGTGTGAAGAAACTTTTTTTTTTTTTTGCTTTGCTTTTTAAGAGAAGTGCAGAGGCACTGCAGATTTTTGTAGTGCCCTGAGGTCTCGTCCAGAAACTGTGGGATGGAAAACTGCTCCCCCTGCTGACTTGCTGGGTCCCAGGCCTTTGCTTCAAGAACTACCTTAGTGTCAGATTGAAGAAGTCTGGAATTTCACAGCTGACAGAAAGTGTGAAAACAGAAATTGTAAGCATTATTTGCTGCACCCAAAGTTTGAGACTGTGTTTTGTTAAAGAGAAAAAGTGGCTGTAACATGGATCCACGTCAGCATTAGGAGAGTCCTACTAAAAAGACACTTGGGAGCCGGCCCCTCCTCTCCTGTCTTCGCCCTCTTCTTCCTTGTGTCCAGTTAGATTTGGGAGTGTGTATTTGCCAGGATGGTATACTTTCAGGACACAGGAGGCTATATGGTACTATGCAAAGCATGTGGTCAAATAACACCATCTAAAAGCATACAGAATGAGTAGTTTTTTGATTTAGGCTTGGATTTTTAAAACTCCTCTAGAAATCAAAGGTAGCTTATGTGACCAGGAAGTCTTATACCAACCTCCACGTAGCTGTCACTGAGCCATTTATGCCTGGAATCAAACTAGTCCTTACTTTACCTAATTGAATCTCTTGGACAAGGATGAGCCTTCACCTGACTGAATCAACCCAGATGTAACCCTTTCTGATACTGTCCACTCTAGAGAATTCAAATGCAGTCACTTTTTCTTGAAGTTGATGATTTTTCTGTGAGTAATGATAAATGTAGTGAATTTGTCAGGGTATCTCTAGAGAAGAGTTGGCAAAAGCCATATGCTTTATTATTTCACTCGAGAAACTAACTCTGGTATTAGTCCATAATTGGTCAGTTTGTTTAGCTGACAGAAAAAGAACAGCCAGCAGATGAGGGGATATTGCTCAAAGCTAAGGATTTATGAAAGGAAAAGGTAACTGGGCCCAGCAGGCATATAGAAAGCTCTACCCTAAATGTTAAATGAAGAAAAGTATTGAATGAAGGGTAGGCGATGGCCTCGTTTTTCCTTTGGACATCATGGTAGTTAATAGGGTAAAATCTTGATACTACTTGATTATTACGTGTCATTTTTGAAAATATTATTTTAGAACTATTGAAATAAAGGAGCATTTTACATCATAAAATTTACTCCACACCCATAAGGAAATGGAGTGCGAGAGAAATGCTGTGACTTGCCCCACATCACCCCGGACACCTGCTACAGCACTTTTCCCTCGTTACCCCTGCTGACTCTCCATCACTACTGGCCGTCTGTCCCTGTTAAGAGAATGTTGGATCACATCTCCAGTGCCTACTCCTCCTCCTACTACTCCTTGAGAAGCAGACGTTGTGAAAACCATCGGAGTAACCATTCATCACCCCCCAAAACCTCTCCCCACCCTCACTCTCTAGTCCTTCAAGCCTGCCTTGTTGAGAACATTCTTTATGCCAGGCACTGAGGATTGAGTGGTGAAAGAGATGGCCAGGTTCCTGCCTTCCTATAACTGCCCACCTCCAGACGACAAGACCTGTGTTTGTATTTTCAATGGACAGAAATGCCTTGTTTTGTAAGACACTCCCAAACCCCAGCAAAGACAATGAATTTTAATTGCAGAAGAGTAAGATCAGTTTCAGTGTGTCAAGATTTACTATTGCTTGTCATTCGTTTACTTTTCCTAGAGGATCCCTCCCTCATCCTTAATGTGGATCTTGATTTCATGGTTGGAAGGGCAACTTCTGAAATACGCTGTTTTACAAATTATACTTCTAATTGTACTTTTCCTTTTGTCTTCCAGTCCTGGTACCTGGGATAAAAGTTGCAGCATCCCACCATCCACCAGACAGACCACCTGACCCCTTCTCAACTCTGTAACACGGACGCAACCTCAACTCAGCGCAGTTACAACTTCACTGTCAGTGGAAGGGGAGGAAAACCGATTCAAATCAACTTGTACATGGAAACAGCAAGCATTATGGTCAAACAGCAAAGGCCATAACCTTTTGGGATTTTTTTTTAAAATACTTTAGGGACTGTTGTAATTTCTCATATGGTGCTGGAAATGGTTGGGCTTTGTAACATTTGAAGTGTTTCCACGGTAGCGTGAGCATTAGGTGATGTGGCTAGCGGAGGACTACCCTGGCTCACTGACTTCCTGTTGTAACACATTTCCTTACGGAGCCTGGCTGTTTCACAGTATTTCATGAATTTACCCACACAGGTGTGATCCTCCTTGAGCATTCAGGAGGCACATGGAGAACTAAATCTTTTGTAGTAGCTGAGATCTGCAATATATAACTTACGGACAGTCAAAGGGCAATGTTTTTCTGTAACATATTGGAAAAAGAAAATGCTGTTATGTTCCTTTTTTATTTTTTCTTTTAGTTTGGTTTGGTTCAGCAGTCAGCAGTTAAGTCTATAACATGGCCCGCAAGGACAATGAATCCACTCACGTTGCAGAACGATTCCGAAAATGGCAAACTACTACTACTACTATTCAGTTTTTTAAAAGTTTTGAATGCTGCACTTACATTAAAAAAAAAAAACAACAACAACATTTTTTCAACAATTTCAACAATGACACAAAAATTCACATGGATATGGGGAAGATGGTCTGTTTTGACAGAAACTGACAGGAATCAATCAAAACAATCGAATTTTGAATTGAGTAAAGTGCAATTTCATTGGATAGCTAAATATCTTTGTAAGATAGAGATTGTTGAAAATTCTATTTTTGTTTTCAAGTCCTCTCACCCCAGGACTCTAAATTATTGGGGTAAAAAACAGCCTTGCAAGAAAAAGGGGAGCTATTTTTGCTTTTTATGTTTTTTATTGTTAAACTTGTATCCCTTTAAAAACTGAAGGAAAATTTAAAAAAAAAAAAAACAAATCTAATGGTGCTTTTACCACAATATGTTAACTACATTAAATGCTAATTAATTATTTTCAGTTATCAAAGCACATAACTAAAGTGAAATCATGGTATCTGTTAATTTTATAAGCTAGAAGTTCACTATAATGGATTATGCCAATTCTGAAAATTTTTACATGTATCTGGCAACATAGATTTATCAGTTATCAGACACTTCATTGTACCAGAGATTGTCCAGAAGTTTTAAAGACCTTTGCGTCCCTGACCTGGGCTAATGGGAAAATAAGAATAATAATAATAAACCAATACTGACACAAATGCTGGTGCCCATTCAGATCAAGGGCACTTGTTAGGGAAAAACAAAAAATAAGTTTGCACCCCCACATGTCCTGTATCTTATGTAAAAAACAAAAAAACAAAAAAAAAAACAGAAACAAAAACAAAAAAAAGTGCAAGTGATTTTTCTACCAGACAGCGAAGCACCCCTTTGCTTCCCATGCAACTTCAAGAAGGTTTCCTATACTATACATATATATACACGTTCTGGTTGGCAAGCCCCGCTGATCAGAGAAAGTCTCTGCATGTTCTAGTGTTAGTAACTAATTTTTATATAGTTAATGTAGGATAAAGTAGAGTGCATTAAGACACAATATTGTAATCCCTACTCTAGGCACTTGCCTTTAAACTATGTTTTTCAGCCCTTCAGAAGGGTTCTACTGCTGTCCTATACAATCAAGTAACTGAAATTCTTGGGAAGACACTTTGCTCCTCATCTTTCCCCTGAAACAATGTTGTTTTGTTTTGTTTTTTTTCCTTAATTTGCACGAAAACAAAAATTCCATATCAATGTGCCTTGCCCTGGATAGCGATTATTTGTGGAATTGTTGCACATGCTCCTCTTTTGAAAGGGGTTTTTCCCTAGTCAAGCATTTGGAGACACTTTTTGTAAATGTGACTTTTATGTCAGCCATCGTCAGTTTCAACATCTAGAACTAAATAGAGAGTTAGTTGTTCCGCAGATAGGAGTAGTCGTTATTGTCCTGTATGGTCAGTGGCAGTGCTATTCTGAGATCTGTAGATGCTTAGAATATCAGTATTTTGGATGTTGCTGCATTTTACAATTTATTTGGAGTCTTCCTTTATTTTCTCCCCAGATATATGAAAATATGCAATACCTGCTTATATCATGTAGAAAAGCTTAGCAATTATTAATTTCTCTTTTCTTTTTTTTTTTATTTGACCAAAGTCGGTGCTGCACTTGACGCAGTGTGTTTTAGGTGTTTGTCTTTGTACTTTTTTGTGATTTTTGAATGCACGTGCACAGGAAGGGCTCCTCTTAGAGAAGCAGTCAAACTGTGAAGCACTAAGCTGACCCTGCTTCAAGCAATTTTGTTTTTACAACTGTTCCTTTCACAAGCAAGCCTTAAAAAAAAAAAAAAGACAACTTCCTTTTTCTTCAGCTCCCACACCCCATTTTTCTTAGCAGACTGCAGTCAATCCACATTCAATAAAAAGTATATAATGCCCATTTTTATATGCACGTTTTTAAACTTCCAAGTTCTGAAAATTGTTTACTGGTTATCTCTATTTAAGGAAAAAAAAATAAAATAAAACATTTTGGATTTTCATATGTGTCTGATAAGTGGTTGAATAGTCGTTTGGCGCTGTTGTATGGTGTGATTGTCAGTGTACGGTGTCACTTCCTATAGCCAGCCAGCATACTTTGCCTTCCCTTATAGCACTTAGCTGGGCATTACTTTATTATGACATATGTGCACTAAAAAAAAAAAAAAAAAAAAAAAAAAAAAAAAAAAAAAAAAAAAAAAAAAAAAAAGAAAGAAAATAAAAAGAAAAAAAAATAGCAGCTTTCAGTGCTTCACAGTGAAGGGAAAAAAGCCTAGACAAACATTTTGTCAGAACCTTGCAATAAGCCAAGGTATTACCAGTAAATTGGTTGTATATACATTAAAATTGCACCCTTTTTTAAACAAAACAAACTAAGCAATAGTTTGGGCAGTTTTAGTTGTTTTTAGTGAGCATGTTGTAGTCATGACTGCAAAGAGAGAGAATAAACTGCCCACTCAGAAGATATGTAATTTGTATTGTTGTATAGTTTTATTGATTACACTGATTTATTCTACCCTATTTTATAATGCAGGACTTTTGTAATGTTGTTTAAATGAGGAAAAATTTCTGTCAAATTAGCCTAGTGAAATTTCTGATTGTTCATTATAAAGGCAGCATTCATAGAATTGCTTTTCTCTCCCCGCCCCCTTTGGGAACTGGATTTAAGTTTAAAACTTTCCTGTTTCCTTTTTTTTTTTTTGTAAGTATTTAAATACAGTTATTTTTTTCTTCTCAATGGTATAGCATATTCCTATACTTGAGAAGTATAGGTCTACTGAAAAACCATTGTAAATGGACGTTACAGGTATGCTGTATTTTTGAAGGTATTTTGTTGTATTAAGTTTGATGAAGCTAAAATTAGAGAATTCTGAACAGATTTGCAGGAAAAAAAATGTTTTAAAGGCTTTAAAACATTAGGGAGGCAGTCTAGGGTGATAATGAACAGGGGTTAAGTATTAAATACACTAAGTTACAATTTCGTTCATGTTTCATTGTCCAGAAAGCAGCAGGAAACTGTAGTTCAGTTGTGATCAAGCAGGAAAAAAGAAACACCAACAATAGAGTGTTCTGCTTTTTAGAGTAAAAGCTGAGTGAAGATGTTTGAGGAAGACTTTGCTACCTGGGATGTGTAGACAGACAGACTGAGAGCCATCAGCATTTGAAGGCCCAGCCCTTGATTCTGAGACACGTTTGAATTTTTTCTCTCCCATCAAATGTCATTAACAAGATTAGCAAAGATAAGTCCCTCAAATAACTCTCCATGTTTTTTCTTTGGGAACTGAAGTCAGAGGCACAAACACTAATCTTACCATTTTTCTATATATGTTTTCTTCTGGCCCTTCTCCCTGCCACCAAACGCTCCTTTTCTGACCTTTCATGGGCAGAGGTCCTCTCCCTAATGCCACTCTCCATCCTAGAACCTTCTTTCCTCTGAGGTTTGAATTAATGTTTCTGTTTCTTCATACCCTGGCGTGACAGTCCTGGCCCCTGCCCCACTGTCAGGTGTGGGCTGTAGGCAGGCTGACAAAGTTACACTTCTCCAAGCTTGTGTCCTTCATTTTCTGACAGTCGAAGTGGAAAGGAACCCAAACTTTCCAGAGTCCCCACATTTAGTCAGCTCACAGGAATATGCAAAACCCATCTCAGAAAGTTTGTCCTTCACTGTTTCAAATCCTTCTCCCTATATGCTTTGAATTCTGGAGTTATAGTGTCATGAAGTATTTACAAAACCTGGATTAAGAAAAGCATTTTTTTCCCTGTGATTTTTTTTTTTTTTTTTTTTTTGGAGGAGGGGTGTCCAAGAATGTCATTTAATATCCTTTGAATCATGTCTCTGGAAATATCTTTCTGTCCATAGTGGTGGTGGTATCTCTCTCTCTCTCTCTCTCTCTCTCTCTCTCTCTCTCTCTCTCTCTGTGTGTGTGTGTGTGTGTGTGTGTGTGTGTGTCTCTGTCCCTGTCTTTCTGGGTTTTGTTTGCTTCTTTCTTTTTTCCTTTTTTTTTTTTTTTTTTTTTTGGTAGCAGGCCTCCATAGAACAAATCTAAAACACAAGCGGCATGGTAATGTAAGGAGAGCTCCGTGGCACCTCACAACCCACCCTCCAAGACCTGTCATGAGACAGTCTCAGAAAGCTGCACTGCCCACTGGCACAGCTTTCATTCACATAGGCTTCCAAGGCCAATTTTGTCTTGAAGTCAATGCATGTATTTACTGTTTGACAGTAAACCCGCTCTGCCTTTTCCACGTCCAAGGCTGTGCATTTGTCTAATTAGCGTCGTGTATGTTTTCCTTTTATTTTTTCCAATAAAAAAGCAGTGGGATGAAAATTGCTTTGATATATAGCAGGTAACATTGAAGCTATTCCATAGCACTTAACTGTAGTGAATACTGTGTCACCAATTCTGAAATCAATTTAATGTTTAATGCAAATCCATTACATGGTGCTATTACAGGCTGACAAAATGATTTACACAAATGTGACAACTTGGGCTCAATTCACTCTGCTTTCCAACAGTGTAAATGCATAGCAGTGTTTATCTGCATGAGAACTATGCACTAATCTATCTGAAGAAAAAACTATATCAACTTTGGTATCTACTTTCCGTTTACTTCAATCCTTGCCTTTTTGGTCATTGTTATAATGCCAGCTTTAGGACAGAAAGAATTATAAGAAAACCAGCATAATACCTGATATATTAAAATGTAGTGCCTGTGAAATCTGTATTATATTGCTCTTCTGAAGTAAGATTTTTCTACACCGGTAGCCTTCGCTGTCTGTCAGTCAGGACCTTCTGGTATAGGTGATGTAAAATAACCGTACAATATTAATGCATGCTATTCCATAATGCTTAGTGAACTGTATGAATATTACTCAAAGTTATGTTAGTCTTTTTTTCTGACTTGGTTCTTGTCAGCTAGGTTTAAAAGGTATTTCACTGAGAACGCAAATTCTGTCTTTTCTTGATTTCGGCTGTTTTCAGTATTTTGGAGGTATACATTTACTTAAATTCAGTATTACTTGTGTTTTGTTTTTGTTTTTGTTTTTTGTTTTCTTTTTCCTAGGGGACAAGCATGGGTGTTAGATTTCAGAAATCAGTACCTGGTGAGATTTTTGTCTCAAAACTACCATTTGAATTTCAAGAACTCTGCTATGAAGACACCCTGAGAACATTTCCAAGTGAGGGACATTTTCCCTGACCCTCGACTGAAGCTGTGTTGATACTGAAGTGTTTTCTTAATGGACAATGTTCAGCCAGGTACCCATGCTTGGTCCGTCTTCACACCAGACCTCCTCATATTAAAAGAAAAAAGAAAAAAAAAACTTTAAGAAATCACGTGGCTATTTAGTTTCATGCACAGTTGCAATATTTTCTTCAAAAATAAAACTCTGTACAAACTTTGGGCCCGATTCATAAGAAAAAGAAGTTTGCTATTAACACGGGATTCTTTAATATACTTTTTCTGGTCTAAATTTGAAACTACTTGCTTCCCAAATTAAATTTATCTTTTTTTTTTCCCCCTAAGCCAACACCCACCTGCCTGTTATTCCCCAAAGGGTTACATTAACCAGATTAGGGGGACTGGGTCTGGGGAGCAGATACTAGAAGTGCTCA
The DNA here is from genome assembly GCF_000696425.1 of Galeopterus variegatus. NCBI lineage: Eukaryota > Metazoa > Chordata > Mammalia > Dermoptera > Cynocephalidae > Galeopterus > Galeopterus variegatus. The sequence goes on along the minus strand of NW_007726284.1, from coordinate 46,877 downwards.
GAAAGATAAGGGGGACCACCCACAGGCAGGCATGGGAACAGGGAGGCAGTGCGGGGGTTGGACCGGGTCTGTGTGCCAGGCATCCCAAGTTTCACATGTGGACTCATGCTATTCGATACAAAAAACAGTTTCCGAAGTGTGTCTGGACCACCAGAGTGTACAGTGGAAGTTCTACCTCTAATCTAACCAGAACACCTTCATGGTGGAAACACCCACCGGGTCATACAATGTGAACTTTTCTCTCTACGATGATTTCAAGGACAAATAGTGGCCAGTGTATTGGGCCATTTTTCGTACTTTTTTATATTCAACGTCTCCAAATAACAAAAGCTTTTTTTTTTCCTTTGTGTTATTCTTTTTTTTTTTTTATAAGGAGGGGGTTAGTAGTCTGTAAATTAGTTGTTTTTTTTAAACATCTCAACTGAAGGTCCTGAGGCCACTGGCTGCATTCAGATGGAGGTGTGAGAGGGATGCCTGCCTCCTTCTTTCTCTCTGGTCTCAGACCACAGGCTCTGCACTGCTAAGGCACGTGGTAGCCTCACCACTGAGATACCAACTAGACCTAAGCTAGGGGCTTTAGCACGTGCTAGGAGGTCCTGTAAGAAGATTCTCAAAGGCAAATACATGATTGCCCGCCTCACCCTTAGCCCTGACCTTTCCCAAGAACAAAGCTCCCTGGGGACTTTTCCCACCACGTATGAAAATCTGTCTGCTCAAAATACCTCCGTTTTTCATTTCAAATTGTGGGGGAAGGGGATTGCAAACTTCTAGCGATGGTAAGAGATCTGTTGTGAAACTCAACACCCCCGTGTTAATAACTTGGTCGGAAACTTGTTTTTAAGAGCCGGGCCCCCTGTGCCTCTAGTGTACTTGTATTGACTCTCATAGTTACCCTTTTAGTTTTACTGTGTTCTGTGAAGATTTGTAATTGGTTGAGAATCACTGTGGGCGTCCATTCTTATTCAACTAAATCTCCACAGGTTTTTTGAGCTGGTGTGGATTAGTTTAACTCTTGTATTCAACCATTAGTGCTACCACCTTCTCACATTACAATACAATTACTGGAAGCAAGTACTGCATTTCCTATGCAACAAAAAAGGAAAAATAAAAAATTGCTAATGCTATGGCAGTTGTGTCATCGTTTGCTTTATATCATGTCTGGGGTGGTTGAGTGAGTTATGGGGATTGGATGTCCCCAGAAGATGGTCTCTGTGCACTGCGGAGTGGATGTCAGCCTCAATGGATGTCAGGCACATGACGTTCTTTGCAATGTTCCTGTGGGCAGCGTTGGGCTTTTTTCACTTATTTGGACAAATACAGGGCTTAACACTTACATAGTATGTGCCTGATATATTCTGAGTACTTGATATGTTGTATCAAGGCCCAGTCAGGAATCAGGAATAGGGTCCATTAGGTTTTCCACTGGGGGCTCTAAAGTAGCCTAGATCATAATAACTGTAGGACATAGCCACCACCCCTGGAGCTGGGGAAGCAAAAGGGAAAGGTTGGATTACCAGAACCTAGGTGCTCGGAAGGGATACCACATAGCTGCTACTTGGATCTTCTCTGAAGGGGGTCACCATGAGGGTGGGGACACCACATACTCGGTACTCAGGTTTCTGACAGGACATGGGATGGCTGGTGCTAGTCCTGCTGAGGGGGACGAAGCCAACGGTATTAATACTTCTGAGGAGGCAAGCCATGGCTGGCACTGGGAGTGCTGGGAGGAGCTGGAGGGCGTTGGTGCAGCTGTCCTCTGCACTCGTGATGTGAGGAGTTGACAAGAGCTGAAACCATAAAGAAGTCCCTTCTCCCCCACCCTCCTCCTCCAAGGCTCCTGCCAGTGTCTCTCGCTGGCTGGATCTGATGGTAGCCATCTGGCAAGGGAGCCTGGAGAATGTAATGAGAAAAATACCAGCCCCAGCCCCACAGAGCAGAGTATAGAAGGGCGAGCTTGGAGACCAGAGGCGATGAGTAAATAAGCAACACACTCAAACCCCATTACCACCATGTGAGATAGGTACTGTTTTTATCCATCTGTTCTAAATGAAGAAACTGTGGCGGGGAGAGATTAAGTAATTTAGTGAAGGTCATACAATGAAGAATTGGCAGAATGGGATTCAAATCCAAGACGTCTGGCTCCAACCTCCATCCTATAATCACTGTAATACAAGGGTACTTCAAAAAGTTCATGGAAAGATTTGTATTATCTTTCAATTCTATTTTTTTTTTTTTCCTTTTTTTTGTCTTTTTTCGTGACCGGCAACGGATCACAACCCTCAGTGTCATGCCCGTACCAGACCGGGACCGGCAACGGGATCGCAACCCTCGGTGTTGCACCCACACCTCGCTCAGCCAGTGAGCGGCCGATCTGTATGTGGGATCCAAACCCTCGGCGGGAACGCCACCACGCTTCCCAAGCGGCGCACTGTAGCAGTGCGCCACCGGGCCGGCCCTTTCAATTCTATTTTTATGTGAACTTTTTGAAGTACCCCTGTATAGTGACTGTATTAATTATTTATTCAGTAAATACTTATTGAGTGCATGCTATGTGCCAGAGACTATGTCCAGCTAGGAATAGTAAGTAAATAAAGACTGGGTATCTTTTATTACAAAGTATGTAGTCGAGTGGACAAAATAAGCATTATTCCAATAAATACAACAGGAAAGGTAAGCATGTAGTTGTGATGAGTGCTACAAAGGATAGACATTGCCATGAAAGCCTAATTAGACTAGTACAATAGGCAGCAATTAACCAGGAAAGAGGGAAAGAATGTTCCAGGCAGAGGAGACTGCCTGTACAAAGATCCTGTAGTTAAAGGGAGCTGGGCACTATTAGGGGCTGAAAGAAGGCCTGTCCGTATGAAGAGGAGGAAAGGAGAGGAAATATGGTACAGGTAAAGCTTGATATTTAGGCCAAGACATTGCAGGGCCTTGCAAGCATAAGAGAGACTTTTGTCCTATTCCCTAAGAGTTTTATAAAACCTGTATCCATCAGATTACGCTTGGTATATGTTGTCATACGAACAAGTCCAAAATCTCAGTGACACACAACATAAAGGTTTATATTTTATTTTACATGTCTGTCAAGGGTTGCCTGGAGCCTCTGCACAGGATCTCTTCCTTGTAGGACCCAGGGTGAAAAACGCTACCATCTGGACCATGGCTGGATGTGTTAGCAGGGCACTTACTGGATTTTAACAATTCCATCTGAAGTGGACACATGCCACTTCTCACATTGGCCAGAGCAAGTCATATGGCCATGCCTGGGTTCAACAGGACCACGAAGGATAACTCTCCCCCAGGGGAGGCTAGAGAACATTATTAGAGACTAGGTTGAGGAGAGGAAAGGAAGGTGTGGAGAACCGGTTGAGTGGACAGGGCCCGGGAGGAAGCTCCTGCAGCAATCCGAGAGATGACGTACACCTGGGCTGTGGTGCCCGGGATGGAGTGGAAGAGATGGATTAGAGAGATTACAAAGAATATTGATAGCTGCTCTATATTGAGCTTGTTCGTGTGCCAAGTGCTACAGGTGATTTATCCCATTATATTTAATGTTTTCTCTCATTATTGCAGCTCTCAAAAAGGTATAGTCAGTCCTCAAAACACATTTCTGACTTAAGTTAATAGAGCAATTTCACACGTACATGCTTTAGAGATTCGGTAAGACTGAATTGGTCACTACCTTATTTTGGTCTTTATTATGTGGGGTTAAGAAGTTGGAATTAAAGTCAGCCAACACCACCTTTTTATTGACATACTCTAGGACAGGGGGCGTGTAGGTCCAGGGCTGGAGGGGAGAGCAGTGTCCTGAACAAAAGCTTGGACTCAGGCATGAGACAGCTTGGGATGAATCCTGGCTCTGCATTTTATTAGCTCCATGGTGTTGGCAAGTGCCTCAGTTTCCCCATTGGTAAAGTGGGAATAATTATAACCACACTTAATTAACCTCACAGGGGTATTATGAATATTTGATAAGTTAAAGTTCACAAAGTGGTCAGCAGTAGCCTGGCACATTGTAAATGCTACATGAATGATGTAACTAACTAAATCAGTGATTCCAAAATGTAGCAATAAGGCATTCTTTTGGGCACCGATGGCATGAGCCTTCTTCCTGGTCATTTCTAGGCCTCTCTTTAGATGACTTCTGAAACCTTTCAACTCAACTAAGTAGGAAGAAGTAGCATTAAAAATGAGTCCAGGGTCTGAAGCCAGACATACTTGGTTTGAAATCTCAGTTTCTCATTTTATTAGTTCTGCAATATTAGGGGCTTCAATTTCCCCATCTGTAAATGGGAATGGCGATAGTACCTAACTTATAAAGTCATTAAAAGGATTAAATGAAATTAATGCTTGTAGAACACGCAGCACAGTGTCAATTACATTACTATTATTATTTGATGCATCCCCAAGAAGAACTGCGACACCCTGGAGGGCAGAAATCTATAGTGGAAAGAAACCTGGGCTTGAAACCTGAGGGCTCAATATGAGCCCCACTTCCACCGTGCTTTGGCCGTGTGACAGTAAGCAAGTTGTGGCACCTCTCCAAGTTTCTGTTTCCTCACCTGTAAAATGAATACCGTAAATTTCTCCTCCCTCCCTCAAGGGAGAGGTCCAAATGGTTCAGTGAACACAGATGAGAATGTGCTGGAAAGCACAGTCCCAAGTATCAGGCGCTAGACCAGATTGAACAGAACCCAGCTAGAGGGTCCCACCTGGCTCTGGTTCCTGTTTCCCTCAACGGTGCTGGCTGCAAGGGAAATCCATTCTTATCAGGCAGGGACAGTAGGCATCATTTTAACCCTTCAACTTCTGGCTCTTTAGTGAAAAAAACATGGCTAAATAGTAAAGGTCCCAGTGGCCTTTAGGGAGAACCATTTCCTTGTCCATTCCTCTTTAGACAAGGGAGAACTTCTTTTGTCTTAAGAGAAATGAAATAGGTTTGAGTTCATCTCTGAAACATATTAGCCCATTCTACATTTGCTTTCCATCTGGCACATTCTGTATGGACTTTAAGTCCTAGTACAGAGAACCCTGGTAAAACAAACAAAAAAAAAGAATCACATTTATTTCTACTATCACATTAAAACTTTTTCATTATGAAAAAATACCATGCATGTGCAAAATAGAGCTGATGAATGAACTCACAGGTACCGACCATTCATCACAGAATCAACTGCTGCCCCCGTACACCCTATCCACTTCCTGAACACCCCCAGATTATTTTGAAACAAATTTCAAGCATCATATCATGTCATCCCTAAATATTTCAGAATACATCTCTAAAAGGCAAGTACTCTTTTATAAAACACATTCAAAATACCACTTTTATACCTCAAAATATTAACAGTAATTCCTTAGTATCATCAAATAACCAGTGTTCAAATACTCCCAACTGTCTTACAAGTATTTTAATAGTCTGTTCAAATAAGAATCCATATAAGGTCCATACATGAAGTGGTTTGTATGTATCTTAGGTCTTTCAGTCTACAGGATCCCCCTCCATCTCTTGTATTTTCCTTGCATACTTTGCTGAAGAAACAGGGTCATTTGTTCTCAAGAATTTTTCACAAGATTTGTGGAAGGCATCCCTGTGGCATAGTTCAACATGTTCTACCATTAAACCGGAAGTGTGCTGCTGACCTTGGAAGCTGATCCCATGGGAGCAATCCCAAAGCCGTCTCATGCGTTGTTTATAGGATGGACTGGGACTCCCCCTGTGTTTGTGCCCTGAATCTCTGGAAACTTTGGGCAAAATAACTGGGCTAAAGAGAAAGGTGTTCAGGAGCTGTTCCCTGCCAACTCTGCCCCTAGCTAGTTTTTTCTCTGACAGGGAGAGTGGGGGCTAAGGGAGAGCCTACTGAACAACAAAGAACCCTGTCCTCTTTGCCCCCTTATGCTGACAATTAAAAAAAAAAGCCAGCTTCTACCTTAAAGGGGAATAAGATGAATAATTCCGGTTGAAAACTCAAATAAAAGTCTCTTTGTTCGTGTCTCCTTGTCCAGTCAGCATCCTCTGTCCCTTGAGAAGGTGTGCTCAGAAGTCAGGTGCAGGGCAGGGGAGGAGGGATCCTATGATCGGGCTCTATGGCAGCAGTGGCTGGATTCTCAAGGGCCCTCAGATCACTTCATGTAGCTGACTTGCTGCTTCCACTTCCACCATCATGGGCTTTGAACGCTGGCCTGGGCCACACTCTTCGCCATGAAACTATAAAAGTTCCTTATGCAGTCATTCAAAATGAACTCAACAAACATTGTTGAGTACCTCCCACATGTCAGAACCTGGGGCTGGTGAAGGAGATGAATCCAAGATCATCCCAGAAGAGTGCAGGGTCTAGCAGAGGAAGCAGACATGCAAACCAAGTAATTGCACCATGGCCTTGTAAGAACCAGGAAGGCATCTTGTGCCAGGTAATGTGGGGACCAACTAAGGCCAAGGGAGAGGGAACAGGGAGGGGGAGCCGCAGGCAGGAGATGCACAATCTAGGTCTCCAAGGATAAGGAGGAGTTCAAGAGACTGCCTAGAAGATTTTCATATTAATAATGATAATAATAGTGATAACAGCTAGCAGGCACTGACTGAACCCTTACTTCATGCCTTGCATTGTTCTAAGTGCTTTCCCTGCACTCACACATATAATCCAACCCTAAAATGGAGATATGATTATTATCCCCATTTTACAGATGAGGCTACTGAGGTACAGAGGGTTTCAGTAAGTTTTCTGCCTTACTTATCTTAATAACTACCTGTGTGTGACCTTAAAGTGCAAACGTTCAGGAGCACATGTGAAAATCACAATTAGTTCCAAATGCAAGTCTGGTTCACCACCCTTTTCCCAGTGCCCAGACCAGTGCTCAGCTCATAAAAGGCGCTCCACACAGAGAGGGAACGAGCATTCCATTTGCCCCTCCAGAGCCACTTGCCACTCTTCTGCAATCTGCTCTCTGCTCGGGAGGCTGACCTATGTGGACCACGTCAATGGCTCCCTGACCCCAAGCTTTCAGTTGGGATCGGCAGATTGGAAACTCTGACAGTAAACCAGTGGGAAGCAAGTGATGTCAGGGTATTTATTTCCCCGGCCCTCTCCCTGGTTCCCCTCTGGCTGGCGACATTCCTCAACAGAAGGTCACAGCTCCTCTCAAGATGGATCTCTGTCCCCTAATTCTCCTCCGGGTTTCTGATAACTGCTCTGTCCCCTCATCCCTTCAGGCATGGGGGGTAAAGGCTGTGGGGTACTGCGCTAGCCTTTGTAATCCCGCTACACTTTGCCCACACCTTTGTAAATAGTCTCTTGACTAAGCCCCTCTCAAATCATCTTGAGTTGACTGTGCCATCTGTTTCCTGCTGGAATTCTGACTGATAGAGTAGTCAAGCCAGAGCAGGCTTCCAGAATCTTCTTTCTCCTGAAACTCCAGCAGAGACTCAGATTTACTCACTTGATGGATGTCAAAACCATAAATTTTCCCATCTTAGTTTATCCTAGACTCAGAAGGCTGGACTCAACCTTCAAAGGTCACTAACGTCCATTTCCCTGCCTCCTGCTGGGAATCCCACCCCCCACCGCCACCCCTGACTGCGCCTGTCACAGGGAAGTATATCTTACTTTGAAGATATCCAGGTAAGGAGATCCCATAACTCACTCCGGTGTCTTCGTCTCCATGCCTGATAAATCTCCCTCCTGTCTAACACGGACCCCTCCTGTTACAGGTGAAGCCCGTTTCCTTTGTCTGCTCCTTGGCAAGAGCTGAAAAAAGATCCTTCATTCTTTGAAAACAGGCATTAAATCATCCTCCCCCTCCTCCAGCTCTGAAGTGCAGATCAATGCAAGCGGATCGTCTGCACACGCTGGTCCCCAGTAGTCCGCCCGCACGTTCTAGCAGAACCCTACGGTGCAACTCACGTTTACTAGAAGGGGTCGGAAAAGTTTCTCAGAGGAGAGAGAGAAAGTCGGAGCCCAAATCTCCACGAAAAGCAGCCGGCTGGGTTCCTGACGAAAGTGGTGGTGAATTCTCCTGATTTACTTTGATCTGCTTGGTCATTTACCCTCCGCCTGTTATCCCTGCCCTGGATTCTGCTTGGCTGGTACTCCCCAGCCCTGACAAAGGGGAAATTTGCCGGCAGTTTGCCTCAGCAGTGCCTTCAGGCCTCTGTCTGCTAGTGTGCTAGGGCTGTGCTAACAAAATACCACAGACTGTGTGGTTTAAACGACAGGCATTTATTTCCTCACAGTTCTGGAGCAAGAGGTCCAAGATCAAGGTGTTGGCAGAGGCTTCCACTGGGGTCTCTCCCCTTGGTTGCAGATGGCGATCTTCTCACTGCATCTTCCCATGGTCCTTGTCTCTGCACATCCCTCGTGTCTCTGTATGTGTCCAACGTCCTCTTTTTCTAAGGACACTGGTCTGATTGGATTAGGGCCAACCCTAACAGCCTCATTTTACTTTAATCACCTGTTTAAATGCCCTATCTCCAAATACATTCTGAGGTATTGGGGTTAGACCTTCGATGTATGAATTTGGCAGGGGACAGGTGGGGGGACACGATTCAGCCCATGATCATCTGCTTCTTCCCTTCAGCAATCTCCACGCAACTGGGCTTTCTGTGGACTTGGACTGAGCCAACCAGGAACCAGGCATGGCAATAAAGCCTAGTGTCTCAGAAACCTTATGGTCCACAAACCACTGCTTTTTAAAATAAATTGTGCTAAAATTCAAAAGTTTCTTCCCAAGTCCACACACACCCCAATTATATATTTCAAACCATCTACCTTGATCTTTAAAGTGTTCTCTAGTCTCATGCACTTTATTTCATTCTCCTTAGATCGATAACGTATTCACACAAGGATTTAGGCTCAGTCCCGCGAAAGCGCACCTGGCTCACGTGTCAGCCCTACTTCTTCCTCCATCACTGAGAGGCCCAGCCCTGAAACCGAGGGTCAGCACTGTAGTGGGTGCTTTGCCTATGTCACTGGGTCATCTCATTTAATCATTTTATGCTCCCAGTCACCCAGCAAGGTAGATGCTATCAGTCCCACGTCATATGTGAAGAAGCTCTAAGACATGGAAAAATTGGTCACAGAGCTGGTAAGTGTGAACCACAAAGGCTCACCTCTGAGCCCCCAAAGCTGAGTAAAGTTTATTTAGACAAAGAGAAGTGCTATCAACTAACACGATCCAATGTCTACATCCCAAAAGTGCTCATAATTAGGACTTGTATGCACCTCGCGACCTTAAATGCTTTCAAAATCAAGAAAAGTTGTGAATAATTTTAACCACCTCTTGAGCATGCTAAACTTTTAAGAAACTCTTGTTTTTTGAGAGTGAATGACCAGTATGTGATCATCAGCTGAACTGTTGCTTCCCTGAGCACCACTTGCAGGGAATGGGGGTCACGCTGAGGCTGAGTGGGGAACAGTGTGTCCAGAGGACACGCAGCCACGTCTGTGACACTGTGTGGGGAGTGCTGGTCCTTCAGGAGCTCCCTCCACATTGTCAGGGCGATACTCGATCAGCGCACAGAGAGCCAGGTATTTGCCCTTGGAGCAGCAAAGGAAGTCAGAGACCCACAGTCTCTGGCCCACCGTTCCCTTGAGTCACTTGACTCATAGTCTCCTGGGATGGAAAATACCCAGGATCTGGACTTAACAAAAGTATTGGTCAGGGTCCAGTTTGGAGCTGAGAAGTCATATTAGTCAGGGTTCTCCAGAAAAACAGAACCAGTAGAATAGACATCTATCTCTATGAATGTAACTATATCTATATCTATACCTATACCTATATCTAGAAAGAGATCTATTATAAGGTATTGACTCACACAATTACGGAGGCTGAGAAGTCCCACCATCTGCCCTCTGTAGGTGGAGACCCAGGGAAGTCAGCGGTGGAATTTGAAGGCCTAAGAGCCAGAGAGGTGATGGTGTAGATTCCAGCCCAAGTCTGGAGGTCTGAGAACCAGCAGTGCCATGGACGAGAGCAGATGGATATCCCCGCTTGAGTTGCTGGGCAGACAGCAAATTCAACTTTGTTCTGACTTTTTGTTCTACGCATGCCCCACTGGATCAGGTGATGCCCACCCACACTGGGGAGGGCCTCCTACTTTACCCAGTCTCTCAATTCAAATGCTAATCTCTTTCAGAAAAACCCTAATAGACACACCTAGAAATAATGTTTAACCAGATTCTGGGCATCCTGTGATTCAGTTAAGTTGACAAATAAAATTAACTGTAACAGAGGTAACACACTGCTAACTGGCTCTGCAGGCCCAGGTTTGAGTTTCTCCTCCAAGATTCTTACGTGCTGATTCATCCTGACCATTTTATCTCTGAACCTCAACACTCCTCTTTAGTGAAATGGGGGTTCTCGCAGGGTAATAAAAAAACTTAGGAAACAAAGGAAGGCCATTTAAAGTTAATGATTGGGCCAAGATAAATAGAGAAATGAGATGGCATGCCTGAGTCTACCGCTGCCCCAGGAAAAGAAGTCATTAGTTTCCTCACTCCATCTCCCTAAAGTCAACGACCCAGCCGGCACTGTCCAGAAGACACAAAAGAGGGTTCCCTGGTCTTTGGCACTTCTAACTCACTTCTACTGCAATTAGTTGGCCAGGCCCAGCTTGTCCCTTTAGAAAGTGGGCAGCTCCATTCCCTCCAGGCTAAGCTGGGCTGGAGCTCTCTTACCAAGCACAGACGCCGTGATGCATAGAGGCCAGCCCCTCTGCACCGCGAGCAGCATTTCCTCGTCTTAATGGTTCTGCACAAGTGACCCAAGTATGATAGAAAATCCCTGACTTCTGCTTTCTTAGGTTCTCTCAAAAGATCACTTGGGCTTCTTCTACCTCTTCAGCTTTCTGCCTTAACCCATCTTATTGCAGCTGGATTCCCAGTAAATTAGTTAGGGGGAGGGTTTTTTCGTGGGTGCATAGCAACTCTGTTTCTTGGCCTGAAAATACGAAAAATGTTAACAACTCCCTGAGACAACTCAGAACATGGAGGCTGGGCTCACTTCTTGGGATGGGAGAACCAAAAATATCTTCTTTTTCTCTGGATCTATAAATTGCCGTGCACTCATGAAGATCAAGTGCCCAGCACTGTGCAAAATGCCTCCCTTGCAACTATTATCTCATTTGAATGAAAGCTAATGAGATAGTTTGTGCATCCAACAGAGATGCCACAAAAATATTCATGACACAGGCTCCCCTCTGCTCCCTTGGGGCTTCCCATTGCTTGTCACCCCCACTCTTCCCAAAAAGAAACACCTGTAAAGTAAGCGGCAAGTGAATTGAGTGCTGTGATCAGAGCCGTCACTGAGCCCATCACCTGGTCCTGGACACATTAAGCTCGAAGAGCTCTGCCCCCATTGCCCAACTTAACCAAGTCGTACAGACTTCTGAAGAGACTGCGCTGTCTGCCTCCCTTGTCCAGGGGAGGAGTTGTAAGTGGGCTCTGGGAAGAATGAGGGAGAAGGAGTTTTGAAGAGAGAGAAGTGGTGTTGAGTATTTGCCCACCTGTGTCCCCCTTGGTCTTGAAAGGAAGGGTCGGGGGAGGACAGTGAGGGAGAAAGGGAAATAAATATAAGAGAGTCCTGAGGGACGAGGAGCCCACAGTCTGAGCGTGGCACCTCCACACTGCCCTGATGAGGTATGGCTGTGGGGACAGTGGTCCTGGGTGCCATCACAAGAGGCTACCTGTGGGCGAAAGGGGCACAACAAAGAGATGCCCATGAGCAGGCCGGTGGAGTGAGAGAGGAAGAGGTGCCTCCCCATGACTCACTCATGCCCGGTGCTGCCCAGGAGCGGAAGGTGTTCCTAGACCAAGCGACAGCAGCTCTGACAACACAGGAACAAGAACCAGGGGGAATGGACCGTGCACCAGCCCTTACTCGCTGTTGCCCACGTGTGCTTGCCTCAGTCCCCTGCCACTGGAACCCAGAGAGAGGAGGGAGAGGAGAAACCAGAAATGGTTTTGAACTGAACTTGGACCTAATAATTCTAAATTTGACAAAAATCACGGATTGGCCTGAATTGTGTTTAGTTGAGTTGCCTGTCAAAAGACAGTTTGGGAGCTTAGAATCAGAAAGTCAAGTCAGTTATAGAAATAGTTACGTTTCTTACACGCCCACATGAGGGCTGTGAGATTGCAGACTCTTCACAGCTCTCAGGAACCAGGAGTCAAGGGGCCTGACCTGCAACACCAAGGCTGACTCTCTTCTTGGGAGGGGGAAGGAATAAAAACTCTCATGATTTTGACTATGTTGTTGCAGCAAAGACAAACCACAAATAATATCTGAGTAAATTGTCGTGTAAAGATAGCAACAGTTGCTACCAAAATTGAGAACCATGTGCCAGTTATTTTGCTATGTAGATCATTTACAAGAGTTATTTTATCTAAAGTAATAAAAGTGTTCCCTGCATCACAACAGAGATGTCATTCCATATGATTTGGCTTGGAGGGAGGACTGTACCGTCCAGCTGTTCTTTCCTGGTAACGCCTGTAGCTCGGAGTCCATATCGGCTAAGGTGAAGAGAAAAGGTCATGGCTGGAAACCACGCTTATGGAGGTATAATATTCACAGCATGGGTACTGGGCATCTCTTTACCCTGCCCTTCTGACACACAGGACCCAATAGTGGTAGAATGGACCAAGGGCCAGGGTTGGGGCACAGCAAGTGAGGAGCAAAATTTAAGGAGGAATGCCCCAAAACTCAGTAATGAAGGTAACACTTTAATGCAAATGTTTTTTGAAAATAAAAAAAAATGTAAAAATATTCATGATGGACACAATATCAAAATTTTCAATAAAGACAGATTTAGTAGTACTGATTTTTCCTTTTGCCTCAGGCTCAAATATGGCTCAGCATGTCACTGTAGCTGATTTTTAAAAGAAGAAACATAGCTGTCTTTTTCACAGGCTGAGTGATTGTCTATGAAGATAATCCAAAGAATCTACAAAAAAAAAAAAATTCCTAAAACTAATAGATGAGAATAGCAAATATATTAGTCTGCATGGGCTGCCATGCTGAACACCATAGCCTGGATGTCTTAAACAACAGAAATTTATTTCTCACAGTTCTGGAGGCTGGGAAGTCCAAGATCAAGGCACCAGCAAGGTAGGTTTCATTCTCAGGCCTCTTCTCTTGGCTTGTTGGCGGCCACCATCTCACCATGTGCCAAGTGACCTCTTCTTTGTATGTGCACTAGTGAAAGAAAGAGCAACCTTTCTGGTGTCTCTTCTTCTAGGGGCACTAATCCCATCATAAGGGTTCCATCCTCATAACTTCATCTCACCCTAATTACCTCTAAAAGGCCCCATCTTCAAATACTATCACATTGGGCGTTAGGATGTCAACTTATGAATTTTGTGAGGACACAAATGTTCAGTCAATAACAGCAACATGGGTAATATACAAAAATCAATTATATTTCTATGTAATAGTAATGAACAATTGGAATTCAATTTTTAAAGTACCATTTACAATAGCATTCCCCCAAAATACTTAGGTATGAATCTAATAAAATATGTTCAGGATCTGTATGTTGAAAACTACAAAACATGGATGAAAGAAATGAAATAAGACCTAAACAAGTGGAGAGATAACACCATGTTCTTGGATTGGAAGACTCAATATTGTTAAGATGTCAATTCTCTACAAATTCATCTTTAGAGTCAATGTGATCTCAATAAAAATCCCAGCATAATTTTTTTGTAGATGTCAACCATCTGATTTTGCAATCCATATGGAAAGGTAGAAGGACTAGTTTAGCCAAAACACTTTTGAAAGAGAGGAACAAAATTGGACGTCTTGCACTATCTGATTTCAAGACTTACTACAAAACTGCAGTAATCAAGACAGTGCAATATTGGCAAAAGAACAGATACATAGATCAATGGGGCCAGATAGAGCCTAAAAATATATCCACACAAATGCAGCCAACTGATTTTGACAAAGGGGCAAAGACAATTCAATGGAGGAAGTATGGTCTTTTCCACATGTGGTGCTGAAAATTGGACATCCACATGCAAAACAGAAGAAAGAGGAGGAAAAGGAGGAGTAGGGGGAGGACAACCTCCACATGTATGTATTTGTCCGTGTGTGCTGCTATAACAGAAACACATGAAACTGGGTAATTTATAAGAACAGAGGTTTATTTGACTTAAGATTCTGGGACAGCTGCATGTGGCCCTGGCCTCAGGCTGCTTCTACTCATGGTGGAAAGTGGCAGGCAGCCGGCGGGTACAAGCAGATCACATGGCGAGAGGAAGCAAGAGAGAGAGAGGAGGTGCCAGGGTCTTTTAAGCAACGAGCTCTCGTGGGAACTAATAGAGGGAGAACTCACTTATTACTGCCCCCGCCCCCAGGGAGAGCATTAATCTGTTCATGAGGGATCCGCCCCCATGACTCAATCAGTTTCCAACACTGCCACATTGGGGATCAGATTTCCACATGAGTTTTTGGGGGACAACACGTCCAAACTCTATCAGTGTACTTCACAGTTTGTATAAAATTTAACTCAAAATGGATCATAGAACTAAATGTAAAACCTGAAATTATAAATATTTAAGGATAAAAGGTACTAGAAAATCTTTGTAACCTTCAGTTATACAGAGAGTTCTTAGCTATAACAGCAAAAGCATGATCCACTTCTTAAAAATGATACATTGGCCTTTATTACAACTAAAAGCTTTTGCTTGTCAAAAGACACTGTTAAGAAACAGAAAAGACAAGTCACAGACTGGGAAAAACTATTGTCAAAGCATGTATCTGACAAGGAATGTGTATGTAGAATACATAAAGAAGACTCAAATCTCAATAATAAAAACAAACAATCCAATTAAAAATAGGCAAAAGATTTGAACAGACCCTTTATCAAAGAGGAAGAGTAAATTTTACTGTATGTAAATTAAAAATAAATTTTCAGAAATGTAAGACACTTAGCTAAATCATACTTTGATAACGTTCTATAGCTTTGAATGTATGTACTAGCAAATAATAAAGGGAGAAATCATTGCATTAAGGATCCAACTCAAAAAAAATTCTAAAAACCACTAAATTATGCCCAAGGAAGTAGAGAGAAAAGTTAAAGAGAAAAAAATTAATAAAAGACAAAACAAACACACTGTGGGAAGGAACAAAGTCATAAGTCGATACTTTGAAACAAACAATAAAATGGAATAAATAAGCAATGTCTAATGAAAAGGGGGACACAGAGGTGGGAGACATTAACAATAACATAGCAAGAGAAGTTTATGACAAGTTTTATCCCAATAAACTGGAAAATATTGGACAAATAGACAAATTTCTTAAAAATCCTGATACTAGATGAAACAGAAATTTTTAACTGTCCTATCACAATGAAAGAAACCAAAAACCTTCCCACCAAGAAAACTACAGGCCCTAATATGTTCAACAGTGACTATTACCAAACACTAAAGGAAGAAATGATGCTAATAGTACATAACTCTTTTAGAAAATAGAAGAGAGACCCCTCTAACATTTTACCTTGATACTAAAACCTGAAAAGGAAATTACAGGAAAGGAAAATTACAGGCTGATCTCCTTCATGAACATAGATGCAAAAATCCTAAACAAAATGTTAACACCAAATCCAGCTTTATAGTAAAAGGGCACCACGAGGTTGGTCTTATTCCAGTGATGAAAGATTAAATCAGCACTCAGAAGTCAAAGTAATTCACCATATCAACAGGATAAAGAAGAATGTTTGCATTTGATAAATCATTGAGCTGTAGACTTTTATTTTGTACACATCTATATGTGTGTTACGTTTCACAAGTTTAAAAAATTAATATAATGAAGGCCCTTAAGGCAGATTAGGTTACCCTGAAATTCACACACTTTTTATAACTAGAGATACTGTACAATATACAATTTTTTTAAAACTGTGTAGCTGAGCTCACAAGAGAGAAATCCTCAGGTTTTAGAAGAATGGCACTGATCAAGAACATAGTGACAGTTTCTGGGCCGGCCCGGTGGCGCACTGGATAGTGCACCGCTTGGGAAGCACGGTGGCGCTCCCGCCCGAGGGTTCGGATCCCACATACAGACCGGTTCCCGCTCACTGGCTGAGCGAGGCGCGGGAGCAACACCGAGGGTTGCGATCCGTTGCCGGACACGGAAAAAGACGGAAAAAAAAAGAACATAGTGACAGTTTCTGATGTGGACGTTGAGGTAGCCCAGCAGGGGTCGGGGGCTGCAGAGCCCTACAAGTGACAGAGCCTGGGTGTGCCTATGCCAGCTTAGGGTGTGCAAGAGATCAAGAGCTGAACTTTGCACATTCTAAGCCATAGATGCATGTGAGATGTTGAATCAATCAGGCAGTTGGTTTTAAATGTCTGAAGCTCAGGAAAAACTGTAAGCTAGAGATTGAAACTTGGGAATCTGACGTATTGGTTGGGTTTACAGCACCCTGTGTTTCCTTCCAGTGTAGCACTCTCCCCACTAATACTGGCATTTTCCACTTGCATATCTCAACTTAAAGTAGGAAACATTTCTGTATTCTCAAAAGATTTCTGTATCCAAAAAAGATACTCCAAAAAACAAGCTTATTGAATGACTGGTAATTGTGTCAAGCAGCAGGAAGCCAAAGAGGAATTTGGTCAGGTAATAGACATGCAGGTGAGCCTTGGAAAGTGGGCAGGGTGTGTTGGAAAGGCAGAGATGGGCTTCTAAGGAGGGACCTGGGAAGCCACTGAGGAAGGAGTGACATTGGAGACACAGAGGAGCATGCAGAGGAGATGCCACCTGGGTCTAAGACTGCCCTCTTCCTTCCGGGGTCTGACACATGGGCCGCAGGAGGAGTGGTTTGGCTGATTGTTTAGTTAGGAAAGTCCCTCCACCTCCTACCACCCCCACCCCTACACCCTGGCCCTGCATGCCCATGGGGATATGAGAGGAAAAACCCACGCCCTAAAACAAGATCCAAATTCCTGCCTCTTTTGTTATCAGAGCTGCATCTACTCTGCTGGAGCAAGTCAGGGAGCCTCTGCATCTTGAGTCTGTAAGTCTGTTTTCAGATGCCTTAAGACTGGGTCTATGAAAGGTCACTTAAAGTCCCTCCTTCCAGAGAGGGAAAGAAACCACCCAGCAGATGAAAGGAACATCACTGTACCCAAAGCCCTCGCCCATGCCAGGTGCTTGCTATAAGAGCCATTGCCGGACTTATCCTTCTTTCTGAATGGCAATTTGCATCATTGCCAACTCCTGAGGAGCCCTCAGTCACCACACTTGGGACATCTGGGGGTGGGGGTGAGGGTGAGCGTGGGGAGCACCAGGCTCACAGTCCAGGAGGTGCTGCTTACCCTACTGGCCTTTGATCCTCCCAGAGGCCAAGGCACCATCAGAAACTAAGCCCCAAACCTCAGTCTTTCTGAAGCTAAATGGAGAATCAGGAAAATCAGCAAACTTCATGCTCCTTTTAAATAGCCTGAATATAGTAGGAGGGGGTATGGTTATGTTACCTAAAAAGGAAAAAAGAGAGATACAAAATAATTGTACAGAGAATATGCTTCAGACTATATAGCATGCAAACAACCTCTGTGTAGGGGGAAAAAAAAACTGGAGAAAACCAAAATATCATGCTGTATTTTTTAAAATAGTCTATAATATGCATGCCTAGCCAATTTTTCTAAATAAGTCTAAAATGCATATGATTTTCTATGTACTTAGAAAATACTAATACAAGTTCTGTCTTTGTAAAGAATTAATGTGGATATATTTATTACCCTGCATCATAATTTGACAGACTGAGCTGGTGCCTCTTACTCTAGTTATAACAGCAACAGCAACTACTTCTACATAGTTAGGGGCCTCTGGTTCGCTGGCCATGATGTTCCTCGGGTTGCATCGTGGAGGCCATTCGTAGCCATGGTAGGAACTGTCTCAGGAAGTGGGGGTAGAAGCCAGATTGCAGTGACTGTGGACTGAGATGGGCAAGAGAATGAAGCGCGTGAGAGCAAACCTGTTCAAGAAGTTTGGTTGTGTAAGAGAAGTGGCAGGAAATGTTTTCTAGAAGGAGGGTGTATTGGTTTGCTGAGGCAAGATCAAGGAGTCAGCAGTTTTGTTCTCTTCTGAGGTCTCTCCCCATGGCTTGCAGGTGGCCGCCTTCTCACTGTGTCCTCACATGGTCCTTCCTCTGTGCACACACATCCGTCGTGTCTCTCTGTGTGCCCAAATTTCCTCTTATTATAAGGACACCAGTCAGACTGGATTAGGGTCCACCTTAATGGCTTCATTTGAGCTTAACCACATCTTTAAAGACCCTGTCACCAAATGCAGTCACATTCTGAGGTACTGGGAGTTAGGGCTTCAACATATGAAATGGGGCCTGGGGGGCAGCAGAGGGACAAAATTCAGTCTATAACAGAGTCAAAGAATTTTGTTTCCTTTAATATACAAGAGACAAGCATTTTAAAATGTTGTGGGAAATGCCCATAGAGACAGAGGAGAAAGCCCTGAGGCCGGGGCAGCAGTGGGGTGCAGAGCCCAGAAGAAGGGAGCCCTGGGCGGGAGGGACGTTTCTGCTGCAGGAACTGAGGGAAGGGACCAGGACGCACAGGCACAGTTCGTTTCTCCGTAATTTTTTTTTTTTTTTTTGTTTAGATAGAAAATTATTTTCCCAACATGGAAATGAAGGCAAACATCACAAATTAAAGTCAATTGATAAGGAACAAATTTAACACTCAAACGTTAACATCCTTAATGCAAAAAGCACTCTTAAGAATGAATTAGAAAAAATCTAAGGAGAAATTTGGTGAAGGACATGAGCAGATAAGTCACACACCCCCCAAAAAAGTGCTTTCTAAGACGTTGCGGGGAGGCGGGGGGCTGAGGCCCACAGCCCTGTCTCAGGACCCGGGGCAGCTGGCTCCGTTGCTTGCTCGGTTGTCCTTCACCGGTTCCTTACCGCCCGATGTCACTGCACACTGCGGGTCCCTCTGCCACAGCCAGTCGCTCCCAACCACCAATTTCTCTGTAATTTTGAGTGTGGGAAGCTGGCAAGTCTTCATATGACAGAGGAAAAGGGTGTCTGGGAGTATAAACTGGAACTATTTTGAGGGCAGTTTGGCCACGTGTGTCAAAACCTCAAAAATGTGCATGTGATTTGAACTAGAAATTCCACTTTAATTAATTTATGCCAATGAAATAATTAAGGGTGTGCACCAGGATCTAGCAATAAGGATGACTGAACAAACAAAACCATAGTTTTGCGTGTAATAAAAAAGGGTGCAAAACAACCTCAATATCCAAAAAGGGAGGCCTGGTTAGACAAACTATTGTATGTCCTTAAAATGTTACATGCACAGGTCAGTAGGACCCTGAGAGTGTATGCAGCCATTAGTTACAGAAGTAGGTTTATTACGATGGGATGGTGGCGCAGTATATCCCTGCAGAAAGGAATGAGGAGCAGACAATTATACAAAGAATAACCATGCTTTAAAAAAAAAAAAAAGGTGGTGGATACATGAAGAAGAGGAAAGAGAGCGTGTGTGGGAGGCAGAGTTTAACTGTGGTCATCTCTGGGTGGTGGGATCAAGGGGGCTAATTATTTTCTTTTTGCTTACCTATAGCTTTTCATTTTTGCCACAGCAAACATATTATTTAAGCAAGGGTGGGGGGAAGCAATTAAAAACATTTTAATACACCACCTGGATTTCTCTTCAGGGCTATTTTCCATAAAGAAACCAATTTTTTATTACCTCCGAAGAGTTGTTGTGTAAGTGATGCTGGCACGTGGAAAATGATAAAGCAGGCATGAATAAGCTCCCTGCAGACTGCAATGGCAGCAGAGGTGCCATGCTCCTTCCCCCGGGGCCTAGGACAGCATTTAGCACACAGTAGGCCCACAACAAATGGTCGAGGAAGAACAGATTGAATGAGATGCTGTGGGCAAGGAGGGTTACTCAAAGTGAGAAAGTCCCTCTCTCACAGGTTTAAAGTCACGCCTCAGCAAAATAACAAATTACCTCATGCCATGAATCGCCTGATGTGGCTCCACAGTTGTCAAAATCTAGAATGTTCTTTCTATAAAGATTTTGAGCCTGTGAGAAATGTGAACTCCAACTTTCACCCACTGCTCCAACTGCTGATTGACCTGGACTCTGGCCCCTGTCAGATGCAAGGCATTTGTTTTCCAGAAAGCCTTTGAAGCCCAAAAGGTTTTGGTATTGATAATGTATCATCCTCAGAAATGTTCCATCTACTTTTCAGGCGCATTGTCATTACCACAATATCCTGAAGGCATTACTTAGATGTCATGAAACAACAGCCTTTTAAATTCATGTTATGAGCTGGTCCAGCTATTTAATCTGGTTCTTAAATGGAAATGTTTCTGATGCTACAGAGAGGAAGAGAATGGGAGAATATTATTAAAACAGGGGATGAGTCTAATGTCTTTAATCTGCCAGAGACAAGCCAGGACTGGAGATATTTATTGGTTCAGTACTTCAGCAACATGGTATTAATTGTCTTTGAGTGTTTTGATAGGTAGTTAGCGCAAGAGTATTAATGAAAACAGCCCCACTTCATTTTAAAATTAACTACTCGGCCATTGAGCAATAGGAGCTGATAAATGATGGCAATAAATTTGTGATGGAGATTTATGTCCTCGTAACTCCAGGCCCGGCTGTGGGCATACTTCGATGGGGTGGGGAGATAAGGAATACCAAAAAGGAGACTTATCCAAACAAGCTTTGCTAGCACTAGTTGCTGAGCCCGTTAGCAGTCACCTCCTTCTGGGATGTCACAGGTTGGTGAGGACCTGGCCTCTCAGGCAGTAGGGACGGGTCCCAGACCATCCTGCTGGGTGAGGGTGTTTCTAGGGTGCCTGTTGGGACTGTGCCCATTTCCTCTGATGGTTGGGGAGAGAGCCCTCATTCACTCACCTGAGCTTCTGAGAAGCAGCTTCTCCCAGGCTGGCTCGATTGACACGGCTGATATTCCCTCGGTGCTCCCCCCTTGCTAAAGCAAAGGAAAACGACCTGATGGCTACAGCAAGGAGGGGAGGAATATTTCTTGGACTGGACAGTTGTTGTCAGGCCCTGAGCTAGGTGCCAAAATTTACATAATTTCATTTAACAACAATCTTGAGAGGCAGCTCTTATTAATCTATCATTGACTCCCTTTTAGAGACAAGAAAGCTGAAACTCATAATGAAAGTTGACTGAGCTGGGATTTCTGGCCAGGTTTTTCTGACTCCAAATTTCTTGTAACCAAGCCATAGAAACTCATGACCCTGGAGGACACAGAGGCCAAGACAGCATGTCAAACCCAGAGCTGCTGAGGACCCCAACTTGGAGCTGAGCGTGGGACCCTCTGGGGTGCAATGTAGGGTTCGATTTGTAGAGGAGTGAAGACAGAGCAGGGGAAGGTCACAGCAAGGTCAGCAGCCAGGCAGACGTGGAGATGAACGTGCTATAAGGGAATGATAGGAAAGTACCCCCAAGAGATTGAGAATGAGGGCAGTAAGATTGCCTCCAAGAGCTGCACTTCACACGGCAGTGGCCCCAGCTTGAATCTGAGCAAGTCCAGAAGTCGAACTAATCAATGTAAGCCAGAAACTGAAAGGTCTAAGAGAGGAGGAGCCTCTGGAAAGAAACTCAGGGGATCATAGAGCCCAAGTTGGTGGCCATGGGACACCCCAAATAGAGTTTCTCTAGGGTGAGGCGGACACTGCTGCCGAGATTCTGCTGTAGGAAGTCACGAGCAGAAGTCATTCTCGCTGGACGTTTTCTAAACCAGAGGTCATCCTGCTGCAGGACAACTGGTGTGACAGAACCAATAGGATATGTATAGAAATATACAAGAGGAGATTCACTAGGGGAACTGGCTCACGTGATTGTGGAGGCTGAGAAGTCCCATGATAGGCCATTCGCAAACTATATGCTAATAATATTGCTCAGTCCAAGTCCAAAGGCCTCAGAACCAGGGAAGCCAATGGTGTGGTTCTCAGTCCAACACCAAAGGCCTGAGAGCCAGAGGTGCCACTAGTGTAAGTCCTTGAGCCCAAAAGCTGAAGAGTCTCAAGTTCAGATGTCCATGGACAGGAGAGCAGAGTGGGTCGCAGCTCCAGCAGATAGAGATGTTTGCCTTTTCCTCTGTTTTTTGTTCTCTCCAGGCTTCCAGAGTATTGGGTGGTCACTCAATATGGGCAGGTCATTCCCACCTTGTCCACTCAGGCCCACATGCTAATCTCTTTTGAAACACCATCATAGACACACCCAAAAAGATTGCTTTGCCAGGTTTCTAGGTATGCCTTCATCTAATCAAGTTGACAGCTAGAATTAACCATCACAACTGGTGAGGGGAAATGACAAAAATCTAGG
>NW_007726284.1:19715-24536 GCF_000696425.1 Galeopterus variegatus | reverse complement strand
GAACTAATCAATGTAAGCCAGAAACTGAAAGGTCTAAGAGAGGAGGAGCCTCTGGAAAGAAGCTCAGGGGATAATAGAGCCCAAGTTGGTGGCCATGGGACACCCCAAATAGAGTTTCTCTGGGGTGAGGCGGACACTGCTGCCGAGATTCTGCTGTAGGAAGTCACGAGCAGAAGTCATTCTCGCTGGACGTTTTCTAAACCAGAGGTCATCCTGCTGCAGGACAACTGGTGTATTAGGGTTCTCCAGAGAGACAGAACCAATAGGATATGTATAGAAATATACAAGAGGAGATTCACTAGGGGAACTGGCTCACGTGATTGTGGAGCCTGAGAAGTCCCACGATAGGCCATTCGCAAACTATATGCTAATAATATTGCTCAGTCCAAGTCCAAAGGCCTCAGAACCAGGGAAGCCAATGGTGTGGTTCTCAGTCCAACACCAAAGGCCTGAGAGCCAGAGGTGCCACTAGTGTAAGTCCTTGAGCCCAAAAGCTGAAGAGTCTCAAGTTCGGATGTCCATGGACAGGAGAGCAGAGTGGGTCCCAGCTCCAGCAGATAGAGATGTTTGCCTTTTCCTCTGTTTTTTGTTCTCTCCAGGCTTCCAGAGTATTGGGTGGTCCCTCAATATGGGCAGGTTATTCCCACCTTGTCCACTCAGGCCCACATGCTAATCTCTTTTGAAACACCATCATAGACACACCCAAAAAGATTGCTTTGCCAGGTTTCTAGGTATGCCTTCATCTAATCAAGTTGACAGCTAGAATTAACCATCACAACTGGTGAGGGGAAATGACAAAAATCTAGGAAAGGAAGTTCATTTCCTTGGAATCAACTGTGGGCTCTCAGCACTAGGGAAACTGCTGGCAGGAGGGTTCGGGCACTGGACACCAAGTGGGGCTCTGCAAGGTGAATTCGTTCCGTAGCATAGGGTATACGGTCTGGCCGGATATCACTAATGAAGCACCCACTTGTGCAAATATCTAGGATTCAGGAAAACCAAAATGGAATTGGAAGCTGAGGACACAGAGGTGCCAAAGAAATCATTCCTGCCCTCAGGGACTCTGGTAGGGAAGACGGTGAACAGGCATTTCTGCTATTTGGTGACCAGTGTTGTCTCAGAGCAGCCCTGAGGAGAGGCACCTAAGCCTCAAGGGGTGGTCAGAAAAGGTTTGTGGAGGAGCTAATGCCGAAGTAAGACATAGCAGGCAAATGGGAGCTGATCAGGACAAGAGAGAGGATGTCCCTGACGTAGTCCCACTTAAAATCTTGTTCTGTTCAGTGCCATGGCGCTTAACTGAACCACACTCACGATTTGGCTCCTACCTCGATTCCCAAGGTCACTTTTTTTTTTCTTTTTTCTGACCGGTAAGGGGATTGTAACCCTTGGCGTGGTGTGGTCCACACCACGCTCAGCCAGTGAGCGCACCAGCCATCCCTATATAGGATCCAANTCATTTCCTTGGAATCAACTGTGGGCTCTCAGCACTAGGGAAACTGCTGGCAGGAGGGTTCAGGCACTGGACACCAAGTGGGGCTCTGCAAGGTGAATTCGTTCCGTAGCATAGAGTATACGGTCTGGCCGGATATCACTAATGAAGCATCCACTTGTGCAAATATCTAGGATTCAGGAAAACCAAAATGGAATTGGAAGCTGAGGACACAGAGGTACCAAAGAAATCATTCCTGCCCTCAGGGACTCTGGTAGGGAAGACGGTGAACAGGCATTTCTGATATTTGGTGACCAGTGTTGTCTCAGAGCAGCCCTGAGGAGAGGCACCTAAGCCTCAGGGGTGGTCAGAAAAGGTTCGTGGAGGAGCTAATGCCGAAGTAAGACATAGCAGGCAAATGGGAGCTGATCAGGACAAGAGAGAGGATGTCCCTGACATAGTCCCACATAAAATCTTGTTCTGTTCAGTGCCATGGCGCTTAACTGAACCACACTCACGATTTGGCTCCTACCTCGATCCCCAAGGTCACTTTTTTTTTTTTCTTTTTTCTGACTGGTAAGGGGATTGCAACCCTTGGCGTGGTGTGGTCCACACCACGCTCAGCCAGTAAGCGCACCAGCCATCGCTAGTAAGCGCTAGTAAGCCAGTAAGCGCACGGCCTTGGCGCTACCAGCGCTGCACTCTCTGGAGTGAGCCACAGGCCTGGCCCCCCAAGCTCACTTCTAATCACTCTCTACCTCACACTTTAGGCTACAGCAACATCAACTGCTTGTTGCCACCTCCACATCCATGCTGCTCATGAGTTTTTGATTATATGACTCCTGTCTGCCTGAAATACTCCACCATCCCTTAGAGCAACTAAATTCTATTCATCCTTTAAGAGTCTTTCAGGATTCCTTCTCTGCCTCCCCCATCTGGTATCAGATGCCCCTCAACGAAACCCCTGTGCATGTCTCTGTCACTGTCCTTGCCACCTTGTGTTAGATTTAACTATGTGTCCATTTTCCTCACTAGACAGTGTACTAGTTGATACGTGTTCTTTTTTCTAGTCATTTTCTCCAGCACTTAGCTACTGCTTCATAAATCATTTTGCAATGACTAATTAAGGAAAGGTAGGCAGACAAATTTATTTATTTATTTATTTATTTTTATTTTATTTTTATTTATTTATTTTTTCCTTTTTGTCTTTTTTCGTGACCGGCAACGGATCGCAACCCTCAGTGTCGCACCCGTACCAGACCGGGACCAGCAACGGGATCGCAACCCTCGGTGTCGCACCCGCACCTCGCTCAGCCAGTGAGCGGCCGGTCTGTATGTGGGATCCGAACCCTCGGCGGGAGCGCTGCCGCGCTCCCAAGCAGCGCACTGTAGCAGTGCGCCACTGGGCCGGCCCAGGCAGACAAATTTAAATGAAGTACTCCTTTTCTCCTTTGGGTCACCAGATAAACACAGGACACCCAGTTAAATTAGAATATGAATTCAAATTTGAATTTCAGATAAACAATGACTAATTTTTTAGTGTAAGTATGTCCCAAATGTTTCATGGGACATACTCACACTAAAAAGTTGTTACTTATCTGAAATGCAAATTTAACCAGGCATCCTGTATTTTTATTTGCTAAATCTTGCAGCCCTATTTCTCCTGTTAAATTTGAAAATATTAAAAAGTGGAAAGGATGTGGGCAAGAGCAGTCTTATACTGCTGATGAAAATGTTTAATCTGGTGAGAAATTTAGCAAAATATTTTCAAATATAATCTCATAATTGTGCAAAGAAAAGAGGGTTAATTCCATTATATACAATTGTCCAAAGTTAGAAATAACTTAAATGTACATCAATAAGGAGATTGTTTAAATGAAATAGAATTTTATGTGCAACCTAATATCAAAATGAAGAGCACAGGATCTGGAGTCAAAATGCCTCAGCTCAGAGGTCCGGAGAGCTGCCAGGCCCACGCACCCCTGAGGCACCCATGCTAGAGCAGGTAGGTGCTGCTGTGGGACACCCAAGCCCAGGCCAGTGTGTGCCATCCAGATAAGGCCCCCAGAGAGGCCTGGAGAGATGCTGTGCTCACGCACCCCTGAGGCACCTGTGCCAGAGTAGGTAGGCACCACTGCAGGACCCCCAGCCCAGGCTAGTGCACACCACCCAGAGAGGCCCCAAAGCTGCCAGGCACACAGGGTCCCAAGCCACCCACATTGGAACAGGTAGGCACCACTGCAGGACTCACAGCCCAGGCCAGTCCCCACAGCCCAGAGAGGCCCAACCCTTCCACCCATAGGCACCGAGGCAGCTGTGCCAAATTGGCAGTCCCGGCAGGATCCTAGCCAGACATTATTGTCGAATGAGTGGACTATGAAATCCCCTGCCACAATGACTAAACACCAAAGGAAAGATAACAGAAATATGAAAAATCAAAAAAGTACAAAACCAAAGGGTGATAATAACTCTCAAGCTCTAGATCCTATAGAACAGGAAGTCCCTGAAATGACTCACAAGGAATTTTGAGTGATAATTCTAAGGAAACTAAATGAGATATAAGAAAACTCAGACAACACAATGAAATGAGAAAAANGAGGGTTGTGATCCGTTGCCGGTCACGAAAAAAGACAAAAAGGAAAAAAAAAAAAAGAGTTAAAAACATTGAAGAAAATCTAAGAGAGATAAAAGACAACCTTAAGCACTCAAATATCCCAATCATGGGTATTCCAGAAGGGGAGGAAAAAGGGAATGGCATTGAAAATATATTCAGTGAAATAATGGCAGAAAAATTCCCAGGCATAGGGAAAGACCCAGATCTTCAGATTCAGGAGGCTCAAAGATCCCCAACCATATTCAACCCAAAAAGGTCCTTTCCAAGACATATTATAGTCAAACTGGTGAAACTCAAAGACAAAGAGAGAATCTTAAAAGCCGCAACAGAGAAGCATCAAGTCACCTATAAGGGATCCCCAGTTAGACTAACATCAGACTCTTCATCACAAACCCTAAAAGTCAGAAAAGAATGGGATGGTATATTCAAAATACTAAAATACAGAGATTTCCAGCCAAGAATACTTTACCCAGCAAGGCTAACCTTCCCAAATGAAGGACAAGTAGTATATTTCTCAGACAAACAAAAACTGTGGGAGTTCACTACCACAAGGCCAGCCCTACAAGAAATTGTCAAGGGAGTACTGGGTTTGATACCTGAAAAATAACCACCACTGCCACAAAAACTCAAGAAAAAACAAAACCCACTAGTAAAATTAAAATGTTAACAGTAAAGAGAAAAAAAAGTTTATCTACCACCCCAAAAAACCGACAAATGCAGAAGACAAACAGTAAATCAGAAAGAAAGGAACAAAAGATACTTAAGACACCCAAACAAA
>NW_007726284.1:15371-17962 GCF_000696425.1 Galeopterus variegatus | reverse complement strand
ATACAAAAGATCAATGAATCAAAAAGTTGGTTTTTTGAAAAGACAAATAAAATCAACAAACCATTAGCAAGGCTAACTAAAAAAAGAAGAGAGAAGACCCAAATAACAAAAGTTACAGATGAAAAAGGTGATATTACAACTGATACCTCAGAAATACAAGAAATCGTTAGAGACTACTACAAACAATATATGCCAACAAATTTGAAACTCTGGAGGAAATGGATAAATTTCTGGACACACACAAACTACCAAAATTGAGCCAAGAAGATATAGAAAATCTGAACAGACCACTAACAATAAAAGAGATTGAAGCTGTTATCAGAAGACTCCCAGCAAAGAAAAGCCCAGAGCCAGATGGGTTCACTGCAGAATTCCACCAAATCTTCAAAGAGGAATTGATACCAATTCTCTACAAACTATTCCAAAAGATTGAAACAGAGGCCATTCTCCCAAACTCATTCTATAAAGCAAACATCACCCTAATACCAAAACCAGACAAAGATACAACAAGAAAAGAAAACTATAGGCCAATATCCTTGATGAATATAAATGCAAAAATCCTCAATAAAATACTAGATAATAGAATACAGCCACACACACACAAAATTATACACTATGATCAAGTGGGATTTATCCCAGGGATGCAAGGTTGGTTCAACATACACAAATCAATAAANTCAAAATGGATTAAAGAATTAAATATATACCCTGAAACAATAAAACTTCTTAATGAAAACAAAGGGGAAACACTCCAGGAAGTAGGTGTGGGTACAGACTTCATGAATATGATCCCCAAAGCACAGGCAACCAAAGGAAAAATAAACAAATGGGATTACATCAAACTAAAAAGCTTTTGCACAGCAAAAGAAACAATTAACAGAGTTAAAAGACAAACAACAGAGTGGGAGAAAATATTTGCAAAATATACATTGGACAAAGGATTAATATCCATAATATACAAGGAAGTCAAACAACTTTACAGCAAAAAAACAAGTAACCCAATTAAAAAATGGACAAAGGAGCTGAATAGGTATTTCTCAAAGGAAGATATACGAATGGCCAACAGACACATGAAAAAAATGCTCAACATCACTCAGCATCCTGGAAATGCAAATCAAGACAACTTTGAGATATCATTTCAATCCAGTTAGGATGGCTAATATCCAAAAGACTGAGAATGATAAATGCTGGCAAAGTTGCAGAGAAAAAAAAACCCTCCTACACTGTTGGTGGGACTGCAAAATGGTGCAGCCTTTATGGAAAATGGTATGGAGGTTCCTCAAACAATTACAGATAGATCTACCATATGACCCAGCTATTCCACTGCTGGGAATATACCCACAGGAATGGAAATTCATCATGCTGAAGGGATACCTGTACACCAATGTTTATTGCAGCACTGTTTACAATAGCCAAGAGTTGGAGCCAGCCCAAATGTCCNTCAAACAATTACAGATAGATCTGCTATATGACCCAGCTATTCCACTGCTGGGAATATACCCACAGGAATGGAAATTCATCATGCTGAAGGGATACCTGTGCACCAATGTTTATTGCAGCACTGTTTACAATAGCCAAGAGTTGGAGCCAGCCCAAATGTCCAGAGTTGGAACCAGCCCAAATGTTCACCATCAGATGAGTGGGCATGGAAAATGTGGTATATCTACACAATGGAATTCTACTCTGCTATAATCAAGAAAGAAATACTGCCATTTGCGCAGCATGGATGTACTTAGAAATAATTATATTAAGTGAAATAAGTCAGGCAAAGAGAGAGAAATACCACATGTTCTCACTTATTTGTGGGAGCTAAAAATAAATAAATAAATACACAGACAAACAGAGGGGGGACGAGGAAGAAGACACAATAATCACAATTCCTTGAACTTGTTAAGACAAGTGAACAGATATGATGTTGATGGAGGGGGCAGAGGAAGGGGGGAGGGAGCATTCGGTAAAGGAACACGAAAATCAACTACTTTTTATATTGATAAAATTTTTTTTAAAAAGCCTCAGCTCAAATTCTGGCTGCACAGGATACTGGCTATGTGGCCCTGAGAAAGGTTACTTCATTTTTCTATGCCTCAGTTCCCACATGTGTAGACTAGGAATACAAATGTCTATACCCCATAAAATCTACACATGTTAAATAAGTTACACTTATGTAGCCCTTACAACAGGGCCTGGCAGATAGTAATGTTTAAATAAAGACCACTATTATTGTTATTATCCACACTGCAGAACACTATGGTACCACTAAAAATGTCTTTATAGATTTATATTCATTGATGCAAAAAGGTATTCTCATTTCATGAGTGAGGAAAAGCTATCAAGACAGCATACATTCAGCATCCACGTAGCAAATCATTTCTGAGCGCCATCTCTCTGTTCGGCCCATTGTTAGAAGTCAGCAGCGGACACAGGAAGGAATAAAGCAGAAATAACCCCTCCCCTCAGAAAACCTAGAGGGTCATGAGCAGACAGATATTACAGAAAACAGGTACAAATGAAAATGCAATGAATATTCTGATAAGAGCTATAGAGGAAAATTGATAGAATATAATAGGAAAGGCCTAATAGGAAAGGGCTAT
>NW_007726284.1:11563-14698 GCF_000696425.1 Galeopterus variegatus | reverse complement strand
TAAGAGCTATAGAGGAAAATTGATAGAATATAATAGGAAAGGCCTAATAGGAAAGGGCTATTTCTCCTGAAGGCTGGAAGATGGGTGGACTTAGCCAGGCCAGAGCTGGGGGAATATTTCAAAGCAGAGTAAACAGCGTCTTTGAAAGCCAGGAGGAGGGGGAAATCTGGGCAAGTCTAAAGAACTGAAACAAGGCCAGTGAGGCTGGAGCCTAGTGGCTGGGTGGGGGAGTGGAGAGAGATGAACTGGAGGGAAAGTGAGGGTTTGATCGTGTTCAGCTTTGTGAACTATCAAAAGTCTAATTAAGTAGGGTTGAGTAGTTGGGTCTTTATCCTAAGGTCCTCTGATACAATCCCACCATCTGTCATCTTTGTTTCACTTGCTCAGGACTCAGAATTCCAGTTTGGAAAAACTCAGTGACTGAATTAAAGACACACGTCCCCAGAGGGGAACCAGGGAGGATTTTTTTCTGCAGCCTCCACCTCTGCCATCAAAGAGCTGCTGCATAGGCTCTAAGACCTATGAATCCACGAGCCCATGACAACCTTGTCTGCCATGAGTATCCCCAACCTCCAGAGAGCAGTTGCTGGGATTCACCTCATCAAGGTATTTCTCAAGACTTTGGCAAAGGGAATGTCCTCTGAGCTCTCCTGGGAGACATAGTTAGGGAGTGAGAGGGTAAGTTGTACATGATAAATACAACTCCAGCATTCCTATGTCTCAGAGTCTTTGGATTCTTTCCTTTACTTGATATCAAGGAATTTATGACATCTCAACTCTGTTTAATGTTGGCCACCAATGAGTCCAGATTTCTGTCAACCATCTGAACAAACAATGGTGTCTACTCCCAGCTGCTCCGAGCTAGTAGCAGAATCCGGAGTGTCTGCTAAGTGCATCCATATCAATGACTTCAACTTGGTGTAAAATTATGTTGCACTGCCCTTAGTCAAGAGTGTACAGAATTCATTCCCACACATACTCCCCAGGTCTTGGAAGGTGTAAATTAGCAAAGTCTTTCAAATCATTCATTATATATGCCTTCTGCTCCTGGGTTTGAAGTTTTACTCCCACCTCCCCCACAGGTATTCTAGGTCAGATCGTGTAGACAAGGGCGAGATGCTGCAGTGCAGATCATAAAGAGAACAGTCTCCTTTTAATGTAACTCCTTTGGGTTAGAGTTACATCATCTGTAAGCAAAAAACAGAGTCAACAGTCAAAGAAGGAGGGTTGCTGTGCCTGGCATGGCTGGCACAGGAAGGTCAGCAAGTTCTCTGGGTCTTTCTGTATACCCCCATTGCAAGTCATACTATCAGTGCCTTAACTTTCTTCCAAGAAGCATGACAAGGCTGTGAATTCAACCAATGTAATTCTACAAACCTCGAGTCCAACTTTGAATTTTTCTTTTTTTTCTATTCTCTTAGCTGTATTGTTTTTACAAGTTGAAAATTCACATAGCACTGCCATAGGAAGTTCCTGGGTGTTGATGTACGGCTTAAATTAAGAATTTGGAAATTTAAATTCATCATTCTCTTTTAATAAGCTACCCAGGGCCATTAGAAGCTGCCGCTCTTCTGCAGTCCTTGAACAACTCTTGCCTTTTATGCTGTCCCAGGACACTGGTTATGTGCTCCCTTGAAGCCTTCTTTGCTTTTCATGAGCACTTCTTCCAAATGACCACAGGTGATAATTTAGATGTCCTGCTGCTGTGGACCATGCACTTTCACACTCCTGTCTCTGAATCCTAAAAGAGTGATCACTGTCCTCAGCTCCCCACTGAGGCAATGATCAAATCCCAGATTTCTACCATGAAGTCTTTCTGACTTGAAGATCCTGTGGCAAACTCCCTGGCATAAATTTCTGTATCAGTAAGCTGCAAGAAATAGAAGCAAATTCAGACTTACTTACACAGAAGAGGAATTCATTGGAAGGTATTGGGTAGTTCACAGGTTTGAAAAATTGTCAGGAATCTAGCAAGGCTAGGCACAGGAAAAACTGGCCAGGATGCAGCCACAGCCAGTAACAAACAGCCATCATGGCTAGACCGCTGTCACCAGAGCTGCCAGTCCGGTCTCATCACCCCTTTATCTTTGCTTCACTCCCTCAAAAGTCCAGCTCTGGGCAGAGGCATTCAGCTGGACACATGCCTTCGCTCTAGCGGGGGAGGGAGCAGTGGAGCAAGGGAAAGAGTCCCCTTAAGGAATCCTGGAAAGAGGTTTGGTCTGGGGAAGCCAAAAGGCAACAAGTGATTAGTATTGTGGGATTGTGTTTTGTCTCGAAGTGTTACATAATACCACAAGGTTGGCAGAGGGATGGGGGACCTGACCCTGGTCATAATTCATCGCCATTGTCTCACTGAGATGCTGCCACTTCTATGTGGTGAGCCTGTGCACGTCACCATGAAATCTGCCTCCTCCCAACCACAAGAGCAACGTGCCACCTCCTTCCCTCTCTCCATGCTTGGGAGACGCCCCTCCACCCCCCACAACACTCTGCTATGGGGAAGTCTGTGGGGCTGCCACAGGTCTGTTCTAGACAGTCCACATGGGCATTTCTACTCTGTCGTATTTCCCTCTGTGGCAGACTTTCTTCAGAAAAGAGGGGAGGGCTCTGGACTTCCTCAAACCTGTTTGGAATTTCTGCTGTCCCCTACCACCCAGGGCTTGAACTAAGGTGGGGCAGGATGCAGGGTACATTTCTAGGCACCCACTGTGTCTAAGCTCTCCTTGCATCCCCTGTGACTCTTTTACCTTCCCCAGTCTGGAGAATATTTTTGTTCTTGTTCTTTTGCTCTGAAGGCAGGATGGTCTGGCTTTATATCTATAGTTCTACATCTATTGCTATGCCCTGACTTAGGCTTTTGAAACTCAGAAGCTGAGAAACTGACCCTTTGTTTTCTCCATTCTGCTTGGTCATCTTTCTTCTGAGGCAGAAAACAGAACATACAAGGTGTTCATCAAATCAGATGAAGATTTATTATAGGATAACAGAAAATACCAAGAAGCAAAATAAAAAGAAAAAGTTCATATAAAAATACGAGTATTCCTATAACATTACTGTTTTTGATTATGTGTGCTTTAAGCCTTTTCATTAATTAAATCAGATTACAGTGTAGTTTAAAAAACAAAGTTAGTTATT
>NW_007726284.1:3965-10957 GCF_000696425.1 Galeopterus variegatus | reverse complement strand
AAAAAAAAAAAGAAAAAGAAAAAGTTCATATAAAAATACGAGTATTCCTATAACATTACTGTTTTTGATTATATGTATTTTAAGCCTTTTCATTAATTAAATCAGATTACAGTGTAGTTTAAAAAACAAAGTTAGTTATTGTATGAGGTAGTGAGATCTCCATCGATGGAGGTATGCAATCAGAGCCAGGAATGCCGTCTATCAGGGATGTAGTAAAAGCAGCTTCTCCACTGGTGGGAGGATGACATGATGTTTAAGGTCTATTCTGAAGTTAACATTTTTGCTTTTTAAGATTACATTTTTAATTTGCTTCACAGACTTTGGCATTGTAATGGGAATATTTAGAGATCCCTAGTACTTACAAAAATTTAAAATGGCTTCCCTGGTTTCTAATAAATCAGTCAACGTTTTTAATAGAACTTGTTCTGAATGCCCAAGATTGGCCATTTCCAATTCTATTGGTTCTGTTGGCTTTGGTACAGCTCTTTCTATTACAATGGCTTTGTTGCTCTCTTCAGTTTCTTCTGGGCTTGGCCCCATAAATCTTCTATGGAGTGAGTGTTTGCTTTTTTCCCCCGGATGGAGAGGAAAAAGCATTGCTCTCACCCAGGTTTGGAGAAAGCATCTTTAAAAACACTAAAGAAGCCCTGGACTTAACCTGAAGGAATACGTATTTCTGTCCTAGCCATGTTTCTTTCTAGCTATGGGAATCCAATAAGTTGTTCAACTTCTCTGAGTTTCAGTTTCTTCTATGCAAAGAGAGATAGTTCCTACTGTATCAGCTCAATCAAAATTAAGCAAAAATGATGAGTCCAGATGTGATTCGATCCTGAAGTCTCAGTGTCGTGGCTCCGTCTCCACTTCCCTGCCATGCTCTTCATTCCACATGTCCCTGAGTCAGCTCCCCCTTCCCCCACCCCACCGCCTGTCCTGGCTGCCCCCATCTCCTGCTAGCAAGAACAGCAGCGGAATTTTCAGGCCTCTCCTCCTCCCTCCAAAGGAAGAAGACTGGTCTCTTCCAGTCGTTACTGTAAATGAAAGAGGAAATTTCTTTCCTAGAAGTTCCAGCAGCTGGCTCCCCACATTTCCCCAGCCAAACTAGGGCACTGGCCATCCTGAAAATTCTTTGTGGCCCAGAGTGCTTGAACCGAACAACTTCAACCAACCAGAGCCGCCTCTGGAGATAAGGTAGAGGCCATCCCTTCCAGAGAGTGGAGCAGAGCCTAGGAAGGAGTTCCCTCTAAATGAAGATCGGATGCTGTCTCTGAGAGAAGGAGATGGAGAAATGGAAGCATCCAGCAAGTGGCCCTTATTCCTACACAACTCATAGGCTAATATAAAAATCACATGGGATTAGGAAAATAACAGTACCCTATACCTGTAAAATATTGGACACCTACATACAAGTGATATCAGGGAACTGATTTGATTTCTGGTCCTCTCGTTTTGGACAATTCACAGAAATCTGGGCCTTGGTTTTCCCATCTGTAAAGTGAGATGTCACCTAATATGGAACATGTTCATAAATATTTATTATAAATTGTTTTTAGCTTGGTCCATGCTAGGATTGAGTCAGCTGTCATAAAACCATTTGGGGCTTGTACATTTGGAGGTCTTGTTTGCAACCTTGAGAAAATCACCCCTACGCACATCAGTAAGTTTTGAGTAACCATGGCACTGAGATTTCAGATGGAAGAAATGCTTTGTGAACCAAATTTTTAGTAATATATAGAAAATCAAATTCATCTGTGCATAAGTCATCATGCCCTGAACCCTTAATCTCCATGCCTCTGATGCAGGAAGATTAATCTTAGAAGGAATAACTGACAACCCATTGCCTTGGGCTGCAGAGAAAATGAAAATGTTCTCTACAAATGTGATTCATTTTACAACACTTAAGCACATTCTGTGCTGTCTGGTCTTGTTCGAATGAAAGGAACTTAGTCATCTATTCTGTCAGAAGGTACACTTTTTTTTCCTTTTTTTCTTATTGTATCACTCTCAGAATTGTTAGAAGATAAAATGAGTACTTTTTTTTGCTAACACCATCTTATCAATGAGCCAGGCATTCCTAGGGAAGTATATGGCTCCCTTTTTTTCTTATTGTATCACTCTCAGAATTGTTAGAAGATAAAATGAGGACTTTTTTTTGCTAACACCATCTTATCAATGAGCCAGGCATTCCTAGGGAAGTATATGGCTCAATGGGATTTTGTCAGATCATTCTGTGACCAAAATCTGATCCAATTTTTTACTTAATTTCACCAGGCTTCTGTGTTCTCATTAGGAAAGTTGGAGTGATAAGAGTACCCACCTCTGTAAGAAATAAATGAGATAGCGTTTGTTATATGCATAAAAGAGAGCCTAACACATTTAATACATGTTAGCCATTACCATATTTGGATTTCTGAGAAAGAAGGAATGTATTTATATTGGAAAAGTACCAGGCTAGATGGATGCAGTTTCTGGTTTTAGACCTTGTTCCATCATGACGTGTGTCCCAATATATGAGGGGCATGGAGCAAGAGTATAGACAGTGGTCCCGGGCTCATGGTTAGCCCTCTTTCTACCACCAACTCAGTCCTGCACCGTGAGGGGTCTTGCACCATGCATAGACCTGTATGTCCAAGCTCTGTCTATACCCTCTCACCCCCCATGCAAAGACTATCCCTCTTGCAATTAGGAGTATGTACACCTGTGGCAAAGTCTGCCATTGCCATTGGGAGATGAGCAAGTAAAGTGGCTCTTGCAATCCATGAAGGCAAGTTGAGGCAATTTGGGCAGGAACTTAAGGGTGCCTGGGACCAATAACATGGCCTATAAAGGTGGTCTTGTCCCTTTGAGATGCCTATGGGGAGGGTGCAGCTATAGGAAAGCCAAAGAAAGGACCCTCTAAAGTGTGGGACCCAGAAGAGGAGCTGCAGTTGCCTGGATCTAAGAATGGTATTGATTTTGTCTCTTGGAAACTTATCCCTCAGGAAATGAGTCCCTAGGGTTATAGGTTTTTATAAATGACAGCACTATTGAAATATGATTCACCCTTTAAAGTGCACAATACAATGGTTTTTCAGTGTATTCAGAGTTGCACAACCAGCATCACACTCAACAAGTACAGGACAGGGGAAGCAAGAGAAGGGGAGCCTGGAATTGGCTCTTCCTCAGGGCATCTCTCTCCTTCCTGTCTTCTTATCAAGTATGTCAATGCACTGAGTTTGATTCTAATATTTAAATATATAAATTTCTGGTTCCACATGGTCCCAAAGTGCAATCCAATATCTTTATTAGGGTTCAACTAAGAAATAGTGATCTTTTATCAAACTGAAAAAAAACCCTCAACCTCCAAAGTAATATTTTCTCGAGGGATTTTCAAGGGAAACTTTGATTATATGAAATTTTCACTTACTCCACTAATGTTGTAACCTAATCTCCAAGGAAGGTACAACTCCAGTTTCCATGGGATCACAGAAGGAGCACTTCCCTCCTGGGGGCTGTTGGAGACAACCTCTGGCTTTTGCAGGCCCAGTCTGCCTGTGACTGAGGGTCAGGCCAGTCAGGGTGGCCATCTGCAGCTGTGGTCGCCTCAGTTTTTTAATGGTGCATCTTACCAGTTAAACAGCAACCACAACAAAATTGGCATCTCCATAATTTCACACAGCTATCCTTTGCTATCCAAATACATCAGTTCCTGAGTTGGGACAGTACGTTCAGATAGTAAGGAGTATCGGTTAGCCAAATCTGTTTGGTCCCTGAGTTGCCAACAACAAGTAGTCAGAGTTTGGACAGCAAAAAATTCATCCTAAAATATCAGTTCTTGAATTCAAGTAGCGGGAGTTTGGGTAGCAAAGATTGTTGAATCTACTTTAAATTATATTTGTGTGCTCCTGTACTGTAGCAAAAAATTCATCCTAAAATATCAGTTCTTGAATTCAAGTAGCAGGAGTTTGGGTAGCAAAGATTGTTGAATCTACTTTAAATTATATTTGTGTGCTCCTGTACTGAAACACTATGGACACTATAAATTGTTGATGTAAATGGCAGAGCAGTATTCCATTGTGTGTACATATCACATTTCCTTTATCCAATCATCCGTCAATGGACATTTAGGTTGGTTCCAAATCTTGGCTATTACAAATAGAGCTGCAGTAAACATCGGAGTGCAGGTATCCCTTCAACTTGTTGATTTCCTTTCCTGTGGACATATACCCAGTAGTGAGATTGCTGGATCACATGGTAGTTCTATCTATAGTTCTTTGAGAAACCTCCATTCTGCTTTCCATAATAGCTGTACTAATTTACATTCCCACCAGCAGTGTATAAGGGTTCCCTTTCTCCACATCCTCACCAGCATTTGCTATTTTCTGTCTTTGATAATAGCCATTCTAACTGGGGTGAGATAATATCTCATTGTGGTTTTGATTTGCATTTCCATGATGATGAGTGATGTTGAGCATCTTTTCAGATACTTGTTGGCCATTTTACATCCTCTTTTGAGAAATGTCTATTGAGCTCCTTTGCCCATTTTAAAATTGGATTGTTTGGTTTTTTACTCTTGAGTTGTTTGAATTCCTTGTATATTCTGGATATTAATCTCCTGTGGGATGCATAGTTCACAAATATTTTCTCCTATTCTACAGGTTGTCTCTTTGCTTTGTTGGTTGTTTGCTTTGCTATGGAGAAGGTTTTTAGTTTGATATAATCTCATTTGTTTATTTTCATTTTTGTTGTCTGTGCTTTTAAGGTCTTATTCATAAAGTCTTTGCCCTGTCCTATGTCCTGAGAATTTCCCCTATGTTTGCTTCTATAAGTTTTATAGTTTCAGGCCTTACATTTAAGTCTTTAATCCATTTTGAGTTGATTTTTTTAATATGGTGAGAGACTGTCCTTTTCCTTGTGAATGTTCTTGCCTCTGTTGTTGAAAATCAGTTGGCTATAGGTTCATAGATTTATTTCTGGATTCTCTATTCTATCCCATTGTTCTATGTGTCTGTTTTTGTGCCAGTACCATGCTGTTTTGATTACTATAGCTTTACAGCATTATTTTAAGTCAAAAAGTGTGATGCCTGCTCCTTTGTTCATTTTGTACAGGATTGGTTTGGCTATTTGGGGTCTTTCATTGTTCCATATAAATTTTTGGATTGTTTTTTCTATTTCTGTGAAGTATATCATTAGTAGTTTGATGGGGATTGCATTGAATCTGTAGATCACCTTGTGTTGCATGGTCATTTTGACAATATTGATTCTTCCAATCCGTAAATATGTTTTTTCAGGTTTTTTTGAGTCTTCTTTAATTCCTTTAATCAGTGTTTTATAGTTTTCCTTATAGAGATCTTTCACCTCCTTCGTTAAATTTATCCCTAGGTATTTTGTTGTTGTTGTTGCTATTGTAAATGGTATTGTTATCTTGATTTCTATTTCTGCTAGTTTGTTGTTGGTGCATAGAAATGCTACTGATTTTTCTTATATTGATTTTATATACTGACACTTTACTGAATTTGAACTTTTTTGTAGACTCTTTAGGTTTCTCTATATATAAAATCATGCCATCTGTAAACAGGGACAATTTGACTTGCTCCTTTCCAGTTTGGAGCTTTTTTTCTTGTCTTATTTCTCTGCCTAGGACTTCCAGTAGAATGTTGAATAGAAGTGGTGAGAGTGACCCTCCTTGTCTTGTTCCAGTTATTAGGGGGAGACCTTTCAGCTTTTCCCCATTCTGTCTGATGATAACTGTCGGTTTGTCACATATAACTTTTATTGTATTAAGATACTTTTCTTCTATACCTAATTTATTGAGAGTTTTATCATGAAATGATGTTGAATTTTATTAAATTATTTTTCTGCATCTATCAAGATAATAATATTTTTTTCTTTCCTTCTGTGGATGAGATGTATCACATTTATTGATTTGCATATGTCAAACCATCCTTGCATCACTGGGATGAATCCCACTTAGTCATGGTGTGTAATCTTTTTGAGGTGCTGTTGGATTCAGTTTGCCAATATTTTATTGAGGATTTTTGCTTTCTTCAGAGATATTAGCTTGTAGTTTTCTTTTGTGTGTGTGTCTTTGCCTGGTTTTGGTACAGGGCAATGCTGGCCTCATACTATGAGTTTGGAAGAATTCTGTTTACTTCAATTTTTTGAAATCATTTACAAAGTATTCTTCTTAAAATGTTTGGTAGAATTCAGCAGAAGCCATCTATCTAGTCCTGGGCTTTTCTTTGTTGGGAGAATTTTTATTGCTGATTCAATCTTGCTACTTGTTATTGATCTATTTAGGTTTTCTATTTTTCTTGGTTCAGTCTTGCATGTCATATTTGTTCAGGAATTTTTCCATTTCCTCTGTGTTTTCAAATTTGCTGAAGTGTAATTACTCATATAGTCTCTAATGATCCTTTGTATTTTGGTGGTGTCAGTTGTAATGTCTCCTTTTGCATTTCTGATTTTACTTACTTGGATCTTTTCTCTTTTTTCTTGGTTAGTGTAGTGGATTGAATCATTTCCCCCCAAATTCATTGAAGCTTGAATTGTGTCCCCCAAGTTTTATGTATTAGAAACTTAGCCCCCACTGTGACTGTTAAGAGGGTGGGAAATCCTATTATGATAATTAAAAGGTGGAGCCTTGAAGAGGTGATTGGATTGTAGGACCATGCAGTAGTGAATGGATTAAAAATGGTGGTCAGGGGAGAGGTTCTGAGGGCTTTAAAAGAAGAGGAGAGGCTGTCTCTCTTGCTCTCTCTGTTTTCTCTGCTTCCACCATCTTGCAATGTGAAACTCCTGGGTCACTGTCACCACCACCGGATGTGTCCCTTGGACTTTGGTCTTCCCAGCCTCAGAAACTATAAGCAAAAATTTTATTTTCTTTATAAATCACCCAGTTCCATGTATTTTGTCATAAGCAACAGGAACAGACTAATACAATTAGTCTAACTACTGGTTTGTCAGTTTTGTTTACCTTTTCAAAAACACAACTTTTCATTTCATTGATCTTTTGT
>NW_007726284.1:2008-3232 GCF_000696425.1 Galeopterus variegatus | reverse complement strand
GAACTTGTTGAGACTTGTTTTGTAACCTAATATATGGTCAATCCTGGAGAATGTTTCATGTGCTGGTAAAAGAATGTTTGTTTATTCTGCAGCTGTTGGATAAAAAGCTCTGTAAATGTCTGTTAGGTCCATCTGATCTATGATGGCTCTTAAATCTGATGTTGGTTGTATTGATCACTTTATCATTATATATGCCCTTCTTCATCTTTTCATACAGATTTTTACTTAAAGCCTGTTTTATGTGGTATGAGTTCAGCTACTTTTGCTTGCTTTTGTTCACCATTAGCATGGATTATCTTTTTCCATCCCTTCACTTTCAATCTATGTTTGTCTTTGTAGGTAATGTGTGTTTCTTGTAGGTAGCATATGGATGGGTCATGTTTTTTAAATCCATTAAACCAGTCTACATCTTTTAATTGAGGCATTTGATCCACTTACTTTCAATGTTATCATTGATATATGAGGTCTTACTTCTATCATTTTCTTGGTTGATTTCTGGTTGGTGCTTGTCCTTTCTTCCTTTCTTTTTCTCATTGTTTATCTTCATGGTTTGGTGGTTTTCTGTATTGATAAGGTTTGATTCATTTCGAATTTGTGCATCTACTCTACCAGTAAGTTTTATATTTTCAGGTGTTTTCACAATGTTCTTTTTTTTCTTCTTCTTCTAGATATGGGACTCTCCTAAACACTTCTCATAATGCTGGTCTGGTGGTGATGAATTCTCTTAATTTTTGCTTGTCTAAGAAAGATTTTATTTCTGAAGGACAGCTTTGCTGGGTATAGTATTCTTGCCTGGCAATTCTTTTCTTTCAGTACTTTGAATACATCATCCCAGTCAGTCCTAGTCTGTAGGGTTTTTGCTCAGAAGTCTACTGTTAGTCTACTGGGGGTTCCCTTATAAGTGAATTGACATTTTTCTCCTGCTGTTTTTAGAATTCACTCTTTATCTTTAACTTTGGATAGCTTAACTGTAATGTGTCTCAGAGGGGACTTTTTGGGTTGCACTATTTGGGGACCTTTTGAGCTTCCTGGATTTTGATGTTCATACCTTTTTCCAAACTAGGGAAATTTTCAGCCATTATTTAGTTAAATAGGTTTTCAATATCTTTTTTGGTTTCTTTTCCTTCTGAATGCTCATATTTGAATATTTATTTGCTTAATAGTATCCCAGAGATCTTGTAGTCTTGTTCATTCTTTTTTATTCTTGATTCTTAAAAAAAAAAA
>NW_007726284.1:0-1171 GCF_000696425.1 Galeopterus variegatus | reverse complement strand
GTTTTGTAGAGTGGCTTGCATGGAGAAAGACATTCACCTGCAAATGCATCATAGGGTGTCAATTGGGTAGAGTACAATGGCTTTGTTCTGGATGGATGCAATAGTGTAGACTCTGTGTAGTCTCTTTAACTGTAGTCTACTTTCACTATGTCTGTGAGTGACTCAGCAGCCTATTCTTGAGAGGTTTGTGGTGACAATAGCACAGCTTTGCTGTGGGAGGGTTTGCTGGATTTGTTCATAGGCTGGGAGTGTGTATGTGCACACTGTTGGTTGTATTTTCTAGTTCACTGAGGATGTGGTTGCTGGATTGATTCACAGGCTGGGGGGGTGTGGGCATATGGCATGTTAGGGACTCTGGGACTGGTTTGCCAGTGGCAGGGTTACTGTGATGCTTCTCTGACCAGGGGTGGGCCCACCAGGGGCACACCAGCCAGGCTAATTCTCAGTCAGATGTGTATGCATGCAATAGCTCAAAGACTCGGTGTTGGGTTTTCAGGGGGCATGATAGCTAGGCTGCTTCTCAGACCTGGGGAGCATGGGTATGTTTTGGCTCAGCTAGCTGGGTGCAGGTCTGCTGGTGGTCTGTCCGCTGCACCACTTCTTGGGGCCAGATGCAAAGTTGAGTCTCCCTTGGCAGTTTGGGAGCAGGTCTGCCAAGGGCTGGGCTGCTAAGCTGCTTCTTAGGTGGTGGGCAAGACTGCTAAGTGGTGCTGCAGAGAAGGGTGCTGGGTAGCCACTTCTTGGGTGGTGCGTGAGGTCAAGTTGTGGGCCTAACAAGAGGGAGTTTGGCCAGCCACCTCTTGGGTAGTGGGTGAGGCTTTGAGGAGGGCTTCAGAGAGGGAGCCCAGCCAGCCACTTCTTGAGTGGTAAGGCTGCTAGGCAGGCCTGCAGAGAGGGGGTTGGGCCAGCCACCTCTCAAGCAGTGGGTGACGCCTCAAGGCAAGACTGTAAAGAGGGGACCTAGCCAGCCACTTCTTCAGTGGTGGGCAAGGTTGAAAAGCAGGCCGGCCAAGAGGGAGCCTGGACAGCTGCTTCTTGGGCATTGCATGAGGCCTCAAAGTGGGACTGCAGAGAGGGAGCCCTGTCAGCAGATGCTCAGATGGTGAGCAAGCTCAGGAAGTGAGCCTGACAAGAGGAGACCCAGTCAATTGCTTCCAAAATGTTGATTTTT
>NW_007726283.1:926440-927230 GCF_000696425.1 Galeopterus variegatus | reverse complement strand
TATTATTTCAAACATATGTATAATCTTGAAATTTTCATTTCTAGTAGTAATTTCAACATTCTTTTACTTCTAAACTTTTAGAGGAGCAGTTGGCTAGTTGCGTTCTTAAGTACGCCTTCGGCTACTTCTGCAGGTGAATTATTACATAACCATTTCTACTCCAACAGTGATCAGGTGAATGATCTCTGTACACTTGCACTTCATTTGGAAAATATGTTGATATTGAGTAGCCATGTCACAGGATATTGCTGATAGGTCTATATGAAACTCCAAATAGCAGTTTAATGTATTGCAACTGTCAATGAAGATTAAATCAAATATATTCTCGGTCTTACTGTGGATCAAGAGAAAACATCTTATAGGGTGCGCACCACTTAATTTGGCCCAAAAGAAAATAAATTTCCAGGTGCTGTCTGTATCATAAATTTCTATTACTACGTCTTTCTTTCCATGTAACATGCAAATCATTTTATTCTATGGTTTAAATAGATGCTTTATAATATAATTATTTCATGCTAGAGTATTTCAGAAATGCTCTCAAACGTAGAATTTCATAGACCACCCACAAAGCTGTGATGTAATCTTTAGTAATGGTGCAACATAAATTTAATTCATCTGGTTGCCGAGAAGCTCAGTGCATGCTTATGTCTTTGAGTATTTGGCAAGTAGCAATGTGAAATTTATTAAGCACATATCTCTTAAACATATCTCTGGGGTACAGAGTGGTCTCCATTATGGAAGCAAAACAAATCTGATAGAAGCAGGAAGTAAGGGCAGAAACAACAAAGAA
>NW_007726283.1:902294-925265 GCF_000696425.1 Galeopterus variegatus | reverse complement strand
AACATGATGGTGGAAATTGTATTTCAAGGGTTAATAGCATTATTAGTGTGCAAAGACGTTTGTCCTGGATCAGTTTCAGCTGAGGCCCCAAAGTAAAAGGTGACAACCAGCCCCACATTTCCAAGTGAGATGCTTGATCACCCAAGCAGGGCTTGGGAAGGATTATTATTCTTATGACCCTTATGTGGACACCAGGTCAGAGAGGAGTTTTGGATTTGATGGAGTATTTTTGGGGGCTCATTGTCAATGATCTGGGGAACCTGCTCTCTCTGTCAAAAGCATTCATACTGGAGAGAAGCAGGGGTACTTCCCCCCAAGTCAAATGAGAGGGGCATCAAGGGAACTGCTCCACCAATGCACTTTTATCTTTCTAGTTTGTGATATGGTTTAATCTGAATGTGAGGTTAAGTCATATTGTCCTATCTTCACATCAGGAATACCTATGAGAATTAACCTTGTACATAAGTAGTTTAAAAATTTAAGCCTTTCTATGTAATTTTGATTCAAAATTGTGATAGGCTTTCCCATATATCAAATGTGAAATGTAATGAGTAATACTAATTTAGGCTCATCTATTTAATTTATAATCATAGATGTTTAAAAGTAGAGAAAGATTAAACATATTTATAATTAGAATATTAAGAAAATTGCAACATATCTTTTATTTTCATTTTCTGCTTCCTTGATTTACTGATTCATTACTTCGTACAGACATCCTGAAATATAGGTAGCTTAAACCGACCTTACAAAGGCCATCATTAGTGCTGCATTACTACACTTGCAGACTAGATTATCTGTTCTAAATGTGGCTGTAGTCTTATGAGTTTACCAGTAGGTTCTTGAAGAGTTAGGAAGAACTCCAACAATCAGCCTCCCTCCCAATCTGGAATGTCCCATCCTGTAAAAAAACAAAACAACAACAGAAGATTTATTCTCTTTGTATGTGCACCGATTACATCTATCCTGGTTTTCACATAAGA
This sequence comes from Galeopterus variegatus, assembly GCF_000696425.1. Lineage (NCBI taxonomy): Eukaryota > Metazoa > Chordata > Mammalia > Dermoptera > Cynocephalidae > Galeopterus > Galeopterus variegatus. Next base: position 924,285 of record NW_007726283.1, on the reverse strand, counting down.
ACTTTTGGAATATTTGATAGTAGTTATTATCCCCATCATAACTATTTGTTTAAGATTGAACAACACTGATTCTTCCAGACTTTCCCCTATTACAATTTTTTCCAGGATATCTTCATTCTGACCATATTTCTCTAGATAAATGACAGTTCAAAATTATGTTCTAAAATCCTTTAGAGGAGACCACATTAATGTATTATTTGCCATTTTCCTCAAGCTATTGAGTAGAGTAATCCCACCTTATCCTCAAGGGATATGTTCCAAGACCCCCCTACTGGATGCCTGAAACCATAGGTAGTACGGAACCCTACACATCCTGTGTTTTTTCCTATACGTACATATCTATGATAAAGTTTAATTTATAAATTAGGCACAGCAAGAGATTAAGAACAATAACTAATAATAAAATAGAACAATTATAACAATATCTCAGCATCACTCCTCTTGCACTTTGGGATCATTATTACGTCAAATAAGGTTCCTTGAACACATGCACTGTGATACTGCAATAGTCAACCTGATAATGGAGACGGCTGCTAAGTGACTTGAGGTTTCATCATGCTACTCAGAACGGTGTGCCACTTAAAATCTATGAGTTGTTTATTTCTGGAATTTTTCCATTTAATATTTTTTGATCATGGTTGACTGCAGGTAACTGAAACCACAGATACAAGGGGACTCCTGTACTTCACGCCCAGCTGATTGTGACAGTACCACCTTGATCCGATCTTCTCTGTCTCCTAAGCTCTTCTCCCTTCCACTTTACTATTATCCTGAGAGAGTCAGAACTGGCAGGAAATAAAAGAACCTGACATTCCGCTTTTCTCTCCAAATTCTTTCTGCCTGAAGCAGGCCTAAGCTAAGAGAGAGGAGATTTCATTTTAACTGAAGTTTGAGGTTTTGAGTATTCCACTGGACTGGACATTTTCTTTACAGAAGTGAACATTTGTATGACTTGATGTGACCAGATGTCTTTTCATTATCTCAGAATGACCAGAAAAGTCCAAGGGGTCTGCTTTTTCATCCAATGACGAGTGGCGAACCTGTCCTAAGGAACAGGTTAGAACAAGCAGCAGGGTGAAAGAATAACGTTGTTTTAAATTGTACCCTCTAAGTCCTGATTGTTCAATGTAATAGTTCACTAAATACCCAACTATAATATTTTTATGGGAAAATACGGGGTTAAACATTGGAGTTTGAAGTGGTGAAGACTCTAATACATGTAGAGATTTGTTTAGCTTGATTTTTCAAGTTGGAAATTGAGATGTTACAGGAATGGAGGCCAGGCATGGTTTCAATGTTAGATTTGGGTGTGAAATTGAGCTGACAGCAGCTGGGTAAAGTGGGATACAAAATAGTCCTGTTAGGGAAAATGCTGCCTTTCTCTGGTCCGTTGCTTCTAAGTCAAGCAGACTGACAGCTGTGCACAAGTCCCCCAGAGAGAACCACTTTTGAAGAAATATTTACATGGCATCTGGCTCTGAACTATTTGTGGAAAAGAAAAGCATTTCACTCAAAAGCAGCAAAGAAGAGAAAATCAGGGGGACTGTCTTCTCAGTGCTTTTTGACGACTTTTTTTTGGAGGGATACAGCTGAGTGTGGAGGTGAACTGTAGAGGAGTGATCATTGCCAAAATACATCGAAGGCAGAACCTTGCCCCAGTCCTTGAGGCATGCAGCTCAGGGTGACTGAAATGAGGTCACCTGTCACTAAGAATGGCTTCAGTGTTCCTATAGAGACCAGCACCCACCAACAGGCTAAGGGAAATGAGGGCTGGTGTAGGCGGTCTCTGTAGCTGTGGGAAACCTCAAAGAATAAAGGGAGCTCTCCAAGTTAGCAGAAAAGAAGGCAAAATGAAGGGTTAAGGTTTTTAGTCTGCCCTCCAATTTATCTGTGATAATATTTCTGTAGTGCTTGTATATTTAGAGAGCTCTTCCCATACAATCATTTCATATCATTCTTATGGCAACTATCCACCTGATTAACTCTGCCACCTGATGGTAGAAATCAGAGGAAGAAGTAAAACAGGTTAAGTTGCTTTCCCGAGGTCAGATAGATGGGGACAGAGTTTAGGCCAAAGTTGTCTGATAATTTCCTAGTTCAGAGGGCTCTGTCCAGTGTTCCAGGCCTTCAGTTTGGTGTTAAAGTGGGATGAAAGGATTTCAGATGATTCATGGACAGTATTTTAAAATTTAATAGTAAAGTGTTTATTTTTAAGGTTGCCTTATATTTTTGGCAAGGTTTTCCCTTAATGGACTAAGATAAACTTGTTTAAAGTAAAAAAGAATAAAAATTAAAAAGCATAGTGGTGCTGAGATTGTGGCAGTATTATGAAGGGGGACTGTATCAGTGATGTTTAGGAACCACTGCTCTATAACTTATTGGCCAAAACATAGAATTTGTAATTTGATTACATTCTCTGAATGTTGCTCTTGATGTGCATGTGGCCAACTCCCAACCTCATAACTGGATTATGAACTCTGTGCACAAGGACTGTGGTTACATAATCAAGGTGTTATGGGTTGAATTGTGCCCCTCCCCTCACTCCCGGCCAATATTTATATGTTGAAGTCCTAACCCCGGTACCACAGAATGTGGCCTTATTTGGAGATAGGGTCTTTACAGAAGTAATCAAAATAAAATGAGGTCATTAGGGTGGGCTGTAATCCAATAGACTGTTGTCATTATGGACAAGAGAAACACACGTGAACATGCAGAACCATGTACAAGCCAAGGAGAGAGGCCTAGAACAGATTCCCCTTCACAGGCTTCAGATGGAAGCAACTCAGTCAACACCTTGACTTTGGACTTCTATCCTCCCGAATTGTGAAAGTGACTTTCTGTTGTTTAAGCTACCCAGTTTGTGGTACTTTACTATGGCAGCCCTAGCAAACCAACACAATAGGTGTTTGCTTAAATACTGGGAACATAATACATAATAATTCTTAAGCCAAATAACATAATCTTCTTCCAGTGTAATTTTGATCAGTCATTCCAAGTTTCAAATAAAAAATGCCTCCTCACGAGCCTTAAGGCTGTCACTAGCTGCCCCCTCTTTCTCTTTGTACTTACAGTGCTTCCCCTGCTCCAGCACACCATGTCCTGAGCTCAGGCACCTTTTGGTGTATCTCCTCTTATGTACAGTGCCCTACATGTCTGGACTTTGCCACCCTAAGTCTGTCAAGGACCGTCTTCCTTTCTATCAGGACTTTGTATTGAACCAGGATTGCTTTTTAAAATTTCTGCAGCTCTGTGGTTTTGTTTGTTTGATTTTACTTTTTCTTCTGACCAAAAAAGAATTGTTACCTTCAGAAGTAGTAGCACACACTAAAAAGCAGGAGCACTGTTTGAATTCACACAGATCCCAGCCCTTAATTAAAAGATGCTGCTGCTTCTGTCTCAGCTGTTGCCCGGTGTGGCATTTGAGCTCAGAATGTGTATTTATCTGGGTGGGCTGTTGTGATCACAGCTGTCTGCACACTATGTCTTTACCATTTATGAGTGTGTTATCCTTTCACTGTATTCCTTGAGTTTATGGACTGGTCATGTCTCAATCATCTTTGGATCCCCAGTGCCTGGTACTCAATACAAATTTAATAAAAATTTGTTGAGTCAATGAACATTTAAAAGGAGAACTGACCTTAAGTGCCCTGTAGGCTGCCTTTCTGTTTGATGTACGATCTAATTCTCTGATATGGTGTACCTGAATCTAGTCTGTAGATTCAGAATCTTGTTGCTTTGGAGAATGCTTTTAGTCCTGGACTGGATACTCAAGACTTTGTGGATCCTATATTCCCTAGGGAGCCTTAACAACTGTTTTCCAAGGTTTAGGGACCAATTGGATTAGACACAGCAGACTGACCTAATTACCTGCCCCCACCGTTTTTTGCATAATCGCTTAAAGATCTGTGCTATGAATTAGATTAGATACATATGATCATTTTCTAGAATCCATTCTGAGTTTAAACAACTTTGTCTATTTTTAAGTTCTGCTCTCTTTGACCGAACTTTTTCAGTCTGGTTGCCAGCGTACTAACGAATAGGTCCTGCTGGTTGTTATACTTCTCATCACTTTTAGGATTATGTCCAAATGTATTATTGCCATTTTCTAACTAAATACTTTACCTCCAAATGTGTTACATGCATTTTTTTTTCGAGGAGCAGAACAATGGAACAATGATGATTTTACAATCCTTGCATCTAGGAGTACGAACGCTTGGAAGAGCAGGAGCAGCATTCCAATTTTTTCATGATCAAATCTTGCCAGATGACACTGCTGTTTACATGATAGGATAAATCTGTGCTGGTTTGTCAGGAGCAGCTATTTTGTTGCTCTGGGAGAAACATTTAACTGCTATTTATTGCCCATATACCAATCTCAGGTCAATAAACCCTAAACTCTACCAAACCAGGGAACTGACTTTAGCAAATCTTTCATGACTCTAGTGCCAAGTTTTGTGGGCAACACATCGTCTCTTCCTTTGAGGGACTTACAGTAGAATGGACTCAGAATGGCAGCTCAAGTTCAAGGCTGAAACACTAGTGTTAGGACATGCACTTCTTTTAAATCTTCTTCTGGCAACATGGCACTTTTCATTTCCACCGTCACGCTTAGAGGGCTCCTTATGGAACCTCATCACTGCAACAGGATGTAGGAGCACATACTTGACAAATATGGCCAGAAATGCTCTGTGGGCCTCTAACTGAAGTCTAAAGGAAACCTTGAGTCAGCTGGAGGCTTTCTAAAAATTTCTTTGATATAACTCAAAAATTAAGAGTTCCTGGGAACTTTAGGCCAGTTGGAGCATGGGCGGTTGGCCAAATGCATCATACTGAAACAGTGCCAAACCATGGTCTCGTAAGTGGTGGGAAGATTGATCAATGTCTTGCTGCCGCTCAGTTTTCATTTTCTGGAGAATTTCCTCTAAGATGACCTTAGGAATAAGGGTGGGTATGACCCAGGCAGAAAAACATAAAATCTTAAGTTTTAGATCCTAAAAGGATATTTGAGCTCACTTGTTTAACTTCTCTTACATTTTAGTCAGCAAAACAGAGGTTCAGACACTTGCTCCAGTTTTTATGGCCAATTAGTGGGAATATCAGGGCTAGAACTCAGGTTTCCTGACTTACTAGTCTTCTCTTTGTTCTCTGTTGGTGTTACATTTTCTATCTTTCCCGGAGTCTTTCTAGCTAAGCACTGTGTTCAGTGGTGTGTTGATAAACTCACTCTCTCTTTAAAACAAAAATCCAAAAAACCCTGGTTCATAGTGTTTATAGATTTCCATGGTGTAAATACTTTCACTATGGCCAATTTCAGGCTACCGACAATCTAACAACCAGCTTGCAAGATTTGTGAGACAATGAAAAGGACAATTTCATTGATTAGCTCAGTTCAAATGAGTCCAGAATTCTCTGGATTCTAATCTCTCCATTAGGTTCTGTAGTCTTATGGTAATAAATGCTGGATGCTAAGGGGAGACATTTCCTTTGGTTCTAAAACATTTTGAAATTGCTGTGTTGTGGGATTTAGAATTTGCTATTCATAAAGTTTCTTCTTCTGTTCTGCATCTCGAGAGAAAGTCCAGTGGAGAGGTGTCAGACATTTCCCATTCATCCATCTATTCATTCGTTCATTTGTATTTGACTATTACCACTGCACCCAAACCTAATTATAGCACTTCTCCATCTAGGTATCTTGAGTTTAGAGACTGGAGGGGATAAGATACTGAGGACAATGTCAAAAACCAGGACTTTTTAGAGAATAACAGATTTTAGAGCTGGGAAGGACCTTAAGATGATTATAGCTCCTATACTATAGATGAGGAAACAGAGACTGGCAGAAATATGCACATAATTGCACAGCTGTTTGGAGTCATTGTTGGGATCATACTTTGTGATTCTTGATACCCCATTCATGGAAAAATATATAGTGTATGTCACTAGCCTGTGACTTCAGATTGAATACATTTTAGATTTTCTGCATAGCCTTTTGATCACATCAAGAGGTGGAAAGTGAATTGGAGTACTGATTTGGGGGACCGCCTAGTGCTCTTTAACATCCTGCATCTTGTGGCACAGAAGTTGTCAGTGAAAGGACTCAGAAGGTGCTGGATAATGTGAAACTTCGGGCTTTTCAAAAGAATCATTAAGGGTTTTATATATTCAGAGTGAGGTCTTCAGTATGGAGATAGAATAATGCATCTGTTCGGCATTGAGAGGAAGACTTGGCTCTGATGTGAGTGTTCAGTTAAATTCAATAAACATTTAAACACCTATAATACCAGGTGGTGTGCTAGGCACTGGAAATATACAGATTTATAAAATATCAAATTTTCTTTTATAGGAACATATAGCCTGCTGGAGAAGAGACATGTGAACAGGTAACTTCAGTGTAATCTTCTAAGTTACAGCACACACACAGGGTATATGATGGCAGGAAGGGTCCAGTTTAATGTGTTGTTTTCATTTGTTAAGTTAGGCTTAGTAGGAAGAGCACTGAGCAAGGAGCCTAGCCGTTCAGTACCAGCAATGCATGACTGTGTGGTCTGGTGTGAATCATTTAGCACCTTTCTCTCTGTGTTAGGGAGAAAAAGAATCATGAAGACCTCTGAAAAGATTATTGGGAGAATTAAACAAATATTGATGAAAGTGTTTTGAAAGTATCATCTGTCACATAAATGCAACTATATTATTTTCATTTTGCAAACAGGTGGCTTGTTTGGTACCAGAAAGCTCATACTCTTTGAATAAGCTCTACATACAAGCATTCCTTATTAAGTATTTCTTGAGTATCCACTTGGTGCTGGACAGACCTCTAGATCCCAGGATACAGCAGTGAATAAAACAGAGTGACTCCCTACTAGTAGAGCTTACATTCCAGACGGGAAAGACAGAAAATAAACAAATACATGAGAAAAATATCAGACTATATTTCGTATAAGTACAATGTAGATAATAAAAACAGGATAATGTGATAGGAGTGATTGGTTAGACTTTAGGTTGGGGGTCAGGAAAGACCCTTTGAAGGGTGATGTTTAAGCCAAGTGTCGAGAAGGAACAAGCTTGCAAACATCAGAGATAGGAGCATTCTATGCAGAGGGGAGGGGTCTAGCACAGGCCGTAAGCAGGAAGGAGCCGGGCAGGTTTCAGGAACAGAAGAGGCCAGTGTGGCTGGAGAACAGTGTTAGGGGATATGGGGCAGAATGGGCTCAGAGAAATAGGCAGGGGTCAGATCATAGAGAACTCTGTAAGCCAGCATAAGGAGTTTGGGTTTTATTCCAAGTACAGTGGAGACCAGTGAAGGATTTTAAGCAGAAGAGTAATATGGTTTGACTTTTTAGAAAATCACTTTAGTTGCTGCTGGAGAATGGATTATAGGGCAGACTTGCAGCAGTCCAGGTGAGAAGGAACATGGGCTTATAGTGGGCTAATAGCAGGAAAGTCTATAGAAGTAGAATGTGTGGTATTGTTGAAGATGGTATCGACAGAAGGTCCTCATGGCTCAGATATGGATTAGTGTGGGAAAAAGAAGAATCAGGGTTCCTTGATTTTTGGCCAGAGTAGTTCAGTTTACAGAAGGAAGAGAAATTATGGGAATGAAGAAGAGGAGGGGCAGTGGATATATCAGGAAGGAGGAAGTTGGGTCCATGAATCTAGAGTCTGGGAATCAATGGCAAATAGATGGAGCTGGAAGAGGTTCTGTTGAGAGGGGATGTACATAGAGAAGAGAAGGGGGTCTGGGATGGAGGCTGATCAGAGGGAGGAGCCACAGAGGTCTGGGAGAGTAGTCAGCGAAGAAAACCATGACAATGAGGTGTCTGGAAGCTACGAGAAGAAAGTGAGGAGGGAGTCAAGTAATCTACCAGGCTTGGCAGTATGTCAAAGGAGATCACTGGTGTCTTGACAAGTTGGCAGGGATAGAAATTGGAATGAAGTGGGTTGGGGAGAAGATGTGAGATGAGGAAAGGGCTATTTTGGCTGTAGATAATTCCTTCAAGAAGTTTACTGTGAAGTGGGCTAAAGCAATGGGGTAGAGACTGGAGGACCATTTGGAATAAAGCAAAGGCTCTATATGTTTGCACATTAATGGAGATGATCTGGTAGACATTGTCCAGATGACTCTGATGATGGACGAGAGGGGATAATTCCGGAGATAAATCCTTGAGAAGGTGAGAGCAGCTGGGATTTAGAGCACCAGCAGGGGCTTGGCCTTGGACAGGAGCAGAGATACTTCATCTAGAACAGCAAAAGGGAACATAGAGAAGACGTACCCAGAGGCAGGTGAGTAGTGAATCTGGTAATGAATAGATGAATCTGTTTGCTTCTGTTTTTTATGCATTTGATGGTGGTGGGGAGGTGGAGGAGAGACGTAAACATAGTCACTTGCAGAAGCGAGAGGGTGCATATATTAGAGCAGTGCAGCAAGATTGCCTGGCAGTATTGAGTCCCGTGGAAGACTTGTGGTCACGAGTCTAAAGTAAGGCCAGTGAGCACCCTTCTGTTTGATTTTGTTTTATTTTTCTACCAGCTGGGCTGCAGGTATGGTCTAAGTAGTAGCTAGTTTAATCACTGTCAGGCTTTGCCTAGGAATACAGTGGAAGGGGAGAAGGAAGAAGGAGTTAGAGGTATGACCAAGACGATGATTATAAGAATGGATCAAAGAATTGACCCAGATAAGAAGGAAATTAATGACTTGGGGTGATTGATAGAGGAAAAGAGAATTGGAGGGCTTGAGATGGAAGGGTTTCTGGAGTGGGAGCACTGGAGCTGGCGAGCTGGAAGATCGAGGGTGTTCGAATACAGAAATATGGCAAAAGAGAGGAAACAATTTCCAAGATGATAAAAAGAAAAACCTCAGCAGTGAAAATCCCTTCGGGGTTTAATTTGAGTATTTTGAGGTTTTCACCACAAATAAAAAATGTGTCATTAATTCTCAAGTTATAGACCTTTGACTAGGGGAGGCACTGGAAGACCCTCTGGACCTTCCTGGTGGTCAGGACAGGCTTATTGGGTGTTGGGAAATGAAAACATCATTTTCTTCTGCTCTTTATTCTTTCATAATCCTAGCAGACATGGCACAAAGAAGCATGACTAATGCTTTGGGCAAGTAAGTAAATATTCATGGGGACAGTCACAGGGTGAATTATGCTTTTTAATTATTAAAGTTCACAGAATGGGACTCATACCCAGTCTCCAATTCCAGTACCGTGTTTCTCCTCACCTGTCCATGATGATTAAAGAAATCAAATGTTTCCAATGTGGGTTCTACAAGTTACTTTAATTGTAAGAAAGCTGTTTTTGTATGGATTCAAACAGAAGACTTTTCCCTGGAACTTAATTATGTCTAGTAAAAACCTAGTATAACATGGCCAGTCAATCATAGCTAATAAGTGGTTCCACTGTATATTACTAAAATGTTGATTGTAGGTGAATGTGAGGCCTAAAACACATCAGTGTGACATAATTTCAAAAGAAAGTGTAAATGCTACAGAAAACATTGATAGTGTGATGTTGATGTAGGGCAACATGCTTGATATACAACCTGAGTCAAAACTTGAAAAAGTGTCTGGCTTACAATTTACTACATATATTAAGCTGGGAGATGGACATGTTCTTATTTTTTATTTCCTTCAAAATATCTGAGGCCCTATTACTTTTTGTCATTCTTCTTCCCTGTGTACTTCCTTAGGCTGATTTATCTTATATCCACGGTTATCTTATCTTCAGAGAATGAATGTTCCAAAATGTTTTGGTTCATTTCCTTGAGAGCTCTTAAGCTTTAGAATTTTTTTCATTAACGAGATAGCTGTAAAACTTTAGAGAAGTGACTCAGTCTCCTAAAATAAGTCGTGTAAGTTGCTGAGGACTTTGTAATCAAGTCACATTGCAGAAATGAGCTGCATAGTATAAACATTTTTTTAAAAGGACATTTTAAAAATGATGGCATCTTGAAGATCCGAAGGTTTGCACTTACTGAATCTCTTTCATATGGTGAGATGAATTTTTAATGACAGACTCCACCTTTCACTGGAAGTCATTTTAATAGTTTCTATGTATAACCCAAGTATGTGTGAAAAGCAGAAACATTTAATGATCTGTTGCTTTATTAGTATGATCATGTTCCTTAACACTTATCTATTACATACTTTCACATTACATCAACTGTCAAATACAGTATCAAAATGCAACATTTAGTTGAGTGTTATTTTGGTAGCCTGTGGCTATTCAGTTCTTACTGGTTCTTTCTTTGAGTATGGCTCTGCTCTATCTGGCACAGTTAAAATTGGTCATCAAGTGGGAGCCACAGAAGAATAAAAACCCCAAAGCAAGAGGATCCATTTGTTAATTAATTCTTACTTTATTTAGTTGACAAATATTTGTTCCCTTTATAGGAACATATTTGGTCTCCCAAATTAAATTGTTGGCCATAGAAATTTTGTTTGCTTTCTTAGAGTTTTTTTTTGGGGGGTAGTGGGGGAGTGGGTAGTTTCAGGGCTATTGTCAAAAGGGATGATTTGTATTAGGTACCATGAAAAATATAGTGTTCAATATTCTGCATTATTCACTCTTTAAAAAGTTGTTTGATGAATGACAGAGAAACATTATGGAGTATAATATTTCTCAGGAGGACAGAATAAGCAAAGAAAAAGTAGCCAAATTACTGAATCTTCCCTTCCCCCTCCTACTCCCCTCTCCATCACCATCATATCTGTTCACATGTCTTAACAAGTTCAAGGAATTGTGATTGTTATGTCTTCTTCCCTGCCCCCCCTGTTTGTTCGTGTATTTATTTATTTATTTTTAGTTCCCACAAATAAGTGAGAACATGTGGTATTTCTCTTTCTGCGCTTGATTTATTTCACTTAATATAATTTTTTTCTAAGTCCATCTATGTTGCTGCAAATGGTAGTATTTCATTCCTTTTTATAGCAGAGTAGTATTCCATTGTGTAGATATACCACATTTTCCTTATCCACTCATCTGATGATGGACATTTGGGCTGGTTCCAACTGTTGGCTATTGTAAGTAGGGCTGCAATAAACTTTGGAGTCCAGGTATCCCTTTGACATGATGATTTCCATTCCTCTGGGTATATTCCCAGCAATGGAATAGCTGGGTCATATAGTAGATCTATCTGTAATTGTTTAAGGACCCTCCAAACCATTTTTCAGTAAGGGCTGCACTATTTTGCAGTCCCACCAACAGTGTAGGAGGGTTCCTTTTTCTCTGCAAGTTCGTCAGCATTTATCATTCTCAGTATTTTGGATTTTAGCCATCCTAACTGGAGTGAGATGGTATCTCAGTGTGGTTTTGATTTGCATTTCCCAAATGCTGAGTGATGTTGAGCATTTTTTCATGTGTCTGTTGTCCATTCGTATATCTTCCTTTAAGAAATGCCTTATTCAGCTCCTTTGCTCACTTTCTAATTGGGTTACTTGTTTTTATGCTGTAGAGTTATTTGAGTTCCTTGTCTATTCTGGATATTAATCCTTTGTCAGATGTATATTTTGCAAATATTTTCTCTCACTCTGTTGGCTGTCTTTTACCTCTGTTAATTGTTTCTTTTGCTGTGCAGAAGGTTTTTAGTTTGATATAATCCCATTTGTTTATTTTTCCTTTGGTTGCCCGTGCTTTTGGAGTTGTATTCATGAAGTCTGTGCCTAATCCTACTTCCTGGAGTGTTTCCCCCATGTTTTCTTTAAGGAGTTTTATTGTTTCTGGGTGAAAATTTTATTCTTTAATCCATTTTGAGTTGATTTTGGTATATCGTGAGAGGTATGGGTCTAGTATTATCCTCCTGCATATGGATATCCAGTTTTCCCAGCACCATTTGCTGAAGAGGCAGTCACTTTCCCAGTAGACTTGGTGTCTTTGTCAAAAATCAGATGGCTGTAGGTGTATGGGTTTATTCCTGGATTCTCCATTCAATTCCATTGATCTGTGTGTCTGTTTTTATGCCAGTACCATGCTGTTTTGGTTATTTGTACTTTTGTAGTACAAAGTCAGGTAGTGTTATGCCTCCAGCTTTATTTATTTTGCTTAAAATTGCTTTGGCTATTTGTGGTCTTTTGTTATTCCATGTAAATGTTAGGGTAGTTTTTTCCAATTCAGAGAAAAATGTCATTGGAATTTTGATGGGGATTGCATTGAATTTGTAGATTACTTTGGGTAGTATGTACATTTTCCCAATGTTAATTCTTCCACTCCAAGAGTATGGGATATCTTTCCATCTTCTGTGTCCTCTTTAATTTCTCTCAACAGTGGTTTGTAGTTCCCTTCATAGAGATTTTTCACATTCTTGGTCAGCTTTATTCCTAAGTATTTTATTTTTTTGGTGGCTATTGTAAATGCGCTACCTTTCTTGATTTCTTTTTCTGCATGTTCACTGTTGGAGAATAGAAATGCTACTGATTCTTGTATGTTGATTTTGTATCCTGCGACTTTGCTGAAATCATTTATCAACTCCAAGAGTTTTTTGTAGAGGCTTTAGGTTGTTTGATATATAGGATCATGTCATCTGAAAACAGGGACAGTTTGACTTCATCTTTTCCAATCTGAATACCGTTTAGTTCCTTCTCTTTTCTGATTACTCTGGCTGGTGCTTCCAATACTATGTTGAAAAGGAGTGGTGAGAGTGGGCATCCTTGTCTAGTTCCTGTTCTTATAGGAAAAGCTTTCAGCTTTTCCCCATTCAGGATGATATTAGCAGTGGGCTTATCATATATGGCTTTAATTATGTTGAGATACTTTCTGTCTATACATAACTTGTAGAGAGTCTTTATCATGAACGAATGTTGAATTTTGTCAAATGCTTTTTCAGCATCTTTAGAGATGATCTTATTGGTCTTTGTGTTTTATTTTATTGATGTGGTGTATCTCATCTATTGATTTGCATATGTTGAACCAACCTTGCATCCCTGGGATGAATCCCACTTGATCATGGTGTATAATTTTGTGTATGTGTTGCTGTATTCTGTTAACTAGTATTTTATTGAGGATTTTCACATCTATATTCATTGAAGATATTGGCCTGTAGTTTTCTTCTTTTGTTGTATCTTTGTCTGGTTTTGGTATCAGGGTGATGTTTGCTTCATAGAATGAGTTTGGCAGAATGGCCTCTGTTTCAATCTTTTGGAATAGTTTGTAGAGAATTGGTATCAATTCCTCTTTGAAGGTTTGGTAGACTTCTGCCCATTTGGTCCTGGGCTTTTCTTTGTGGGAGTCTTCTGATAACAGCTTCAATCTCTTTTATTGTTATTGGTCTGTTCAGATTTTCTACTTCTTTTTTGCTCAGTTTTGGTAGTTTGTGTGTGTCCAGAAATTTATCCATTTCCTCCAGATTTTCAAATTTCTTGGCATGTAGTTGTTTATAGTAGTCTCTAATGATTTCTTGTATTTCTGAGGTATCAGTTGTAATGTCACCTTTTTCATTTCTAATTTTTGTTCTTTGGGTCTTCTCTCTTCTTTTTTTTAGTTAGGTTTGCTAATGGCTTGTCAATTTTATTTATCTTTTCAGAAACCAACTTTCTGATTCATTGATCTTTTGTGTCATTTTTTTGTCTTCTATTTCATTAAGTTCTGCTCTGATCTTGATGATTTCTTTCCATCTGCTAACTTTGGGTTTGGATTGTTCTTGTTTTTCTAGTTCTTTAAGGTGGTGTTAGGTTGTTTACTTGCCATTTTTCCATTCTTCTGAAGTAAGCATTTAATGTGATAAATTTCCCTCTTAGTACTGCTTTTGCAGTATGCCACAGGTTTTGGTATGATGTATCATTATTTTCATTAGTTTCAATAATTTTTTTGATTTCCTCTTTAATTTCTTCTTGGAGCCATATGTCATTAAGTAGAATGCTGTTTAATTTCCATGTGTTTGTATAGCTTCCAGAGTTTTGTTTGTTATTGATTTCTAATTTTAGTCCATTGTGATCTGAAAAAATACATGGAATAATCTTAATTTTTCTGAATTTTTTAATGCTTGGTTTGTGACCTAACATGTGGTCTATCCTTGAAAATGTTCCAAGTGCTGATGAGAAGAATGTTTATTCTGAGGTTGTTGGATGGAATGTTCTGTAGATATCTGCAAAGTCCAATTGGTCTAAAGTGTTGTTTAGATCTTGTGTTTCTCTGCTGATTCTTTGCCTAGATGATATGTCCAATATTGAGAGTGGGGTGTTCAGGTCTCCTGCTATTATGATATTAGTGTCTATCTCATTCTTTATGTCTAATAGTGTTTGCTTTATAAATCTGGCTGCTCCAACGTTTGGTACATATATATTTATGATTGTTATATCTTCATTATGGATAAATCCTTTTATCATTATATAGTGGCTTTCTTTATCTCTTTTTATGGTTTTTGGTTTAAAGTCTGTTTTACCAGATATAAGAATAGCTACTCCAGCTTGTTTTTCATTTCTATTTGCATGGTATATCTTTTTCCATCCTTTCACTCTTCGTCTTGTGTGTCTTTACAGATGAGGTGTCTCTCGAAGGCGGCATATTGTTGGGTCCACCTTTTTAATCCAGTCAGTCAGTCTGTGTCTTTTGAGTGGGGAATTTAATCCTTTTACATTAAGAGTTGTTATTGAAAAGTGTTGATTTACTCCTAGCATTTTTCTGATTTTTGTTTGGATGTCTTAAGTTCTTTTCTTTGTGTTCTTCTGTTTGTCTTCTGTGTTTGTTGGTTTCTTGGGGTGGTAGATAAACTTTTTTTCTCTTTATTGTTAGTATTTTTATTTTACTAGTGGGTTTTGTTTTTACTTGAGTATTTATGGCAGTGAACCCGGTACCAAACCCGGTACTCCCTTGAGAATTTCTTGTAAAGCTGGCTGTGTGGTAGTGAACTCTCGCAGTTTTTGTCTATCTGAAAAATATACTGTTTGTCCTTCATTTCAGAAGGATAGCCTTGTAGGGTAAAGTATTCTTGGCTGGCAATCTTTGTCTTTCAGTATTTTGAATATATCATTTCATTCTTCTGGCTTCTAGGATTTCCGATGAAAAGTCTGATGTCAGTCTGATTGAGCCTTCCTTATAGGTGACTTGCTGCTTCCCTCTTGCAGCTTTTAAGATTCTGTCTTTGTCTTTGAGTTTTGCCAATTTGACTAAAACATGTCTTGGAGAGGACCTTTTTATGTTTGAATATGTTTTGAGCCTCCTGAATCTGAAGAACTGTGTCTTTCCTTATACCTGGGAAGTTTTCTGCTATTATTTCCTTGAATAGATTTTCAATGCAATTTCCTTTTTCCTTCCCTTCTGGAATACCCACGATTTGGATATTTGAGTGCTTAAGGTTGTCTGTTATCTCTCTTAGATTTTCTTCAGTTTTTTAAACTCTTTTTTCTTTTTTCTGGTCTGCCTGTGTTATTTCAAACAGCCCATCTTCAAAGTCAGAAATTCTCCTTCTGCTTGTTTAGGTTGTCTGTTATCTCTCTTAGATTTTCTTCAGTTTTTTAAACTCTTTTTTCTTTTTTCTGATCTGCCTGTGTTATTTCAAACAGCCCATCTTCAAAGTCAGAAATTCTCCTTCTGCTTGTTCTAGCCTGCTGGTTAAACTCTCTGTTATGTTTTTTATTTCACTGAATGAATTCTTCAGCTCTGCAAGCTCTGCTACATTCTTTTTCAGGGCATTGATTTCTTTGTACGTTTCTTCTTTCAGGTCCTGTATACTTTTTCTCTTTTCATTTTGTTGTCTAATTGAATTTACTTGTATCTCATTTTGTTTCCTTAGAATTATCACTTGAAATTCCTTGTCAGTCATTTCAAGGACTTCCTGTTCTATAAGATTTAGAGCTTGAGAGTTATTATTACCCTTTGGTGGTGTACTTTCTTGATTTTTCATATTTTTGGTATCTTGCCTTTTGTGTTTATTTGTTGTGGCAGTGGGTATCACGGTCCACTCATTTGACCCTAATGTCTGGCTAGGATACTGCTGGGAGTGCCAATTTGTTATGGCTACCTTGGTGCCTGTGGTTGGGAGGCTTGAGCCTCTCTGGGCCACGGGGCCTGGCCTGGGCTTGGAGTCCCACAGCGGTGCTTACCAGTTCTGATGCAGGTGGCTTGGGGCCCTGTGCGCCTGGCAGCTTTAGTGCCTCTGTGGACAGTGCACACTGGCCTGGGCTGGGGTGTCCTGTGGCAGCGCCTACGTGCTCCAGCACAGGTGCCTTAGGGGGCACATGGTCCCGACAGTTTTCCGGACCTCTCTTGGGGCCATCTCTGGGCAGCGTGCACTGGCCTGGGCTGGGGGTGTCCCATGGCAGTGTACAAATGGAAGCTCTTTAAACATTCATATTTCCTCTTAAAATGTCTGTGAATGTATATTCACACCTGTGTATATAAAACGTCTGCGAAATATATATTGTTACCTGACCTGATATTTTGAGACATTTGTAAGAGGAGCAGCTCATCCATATTTTTAGAGATAGTTTTAAAAAAAATTTTACTTAAAATTTGTTACAAGAATATTATACTTTTTGTAAAACTTTGAATAATAATAATTGTTTTCCTTTCTCCACCAAAGGAAAGATGTATTAATGATGGATTATATATAATAATACATACACACACAAATATACTTTAAAACAAAAGTGTGTCCTGCTCTATATATTCTTCTGTAAATTTCTTTTGTTTCCACTTTGCAATATGTCTTGGACATCCATCTACCTCAGTATTCATTGTTTTTAATTTCTTCACAGTACTCCCTAATATGCTTGTTCCATAATTTGTTTAACAATTACCCTATTTGGGTTGTTCCCCAAATTTGATATTACTTATAATGCTGCAGTAAATATTCCTACACTTATATTTTTCAGCATTTGTGTATATCTAAAAAATTAGTTTCTAGGTGTAGAACTGCTAAGTCAAAGACTGTGCACATTTGACTTGAGGGATACTGCTAAATATCCCTCCATAAATGTTGTATCAATTTACTAAACATGAAATGAAATGAATTATTAAGCACGACATGAAATAAATTAGAGATTTCTTAAATGATAAAATAACAAGTATGCTGAATGATTAGGGCATATGTCTGATGAAGTTGTGTAACTTTTTAGGTTTTTGTAGAAATATAAAATTTCTATTTTAAATAGACATAAGTTGAATACAAGAAGTGGAAATTATTTTAAACTTTCAATTTTGCATTTTGTGAGAATGTAGGTTAGTGGCTCAGAGAGAGGGCAAAAGGGTCACCATTCGGTCTTGGAAACAGAGGAGTAGCAGGGAAGGAAGGGCATCTTTATAGGAAGATGCTGTCTGGAACAAGGTGGTATTTGGTAAGGTTTTCACGATTTTTATGTAAACTGACTGTGACTGGGATTCAGTCCAAGAAAGTCTTTGTGCTAGGACAATACAGATCTTTAGGCTATGGAATAGGAGTAGAATAACAAAATTTCCTGTGCACATTTGGTTTATAAAAATAACCTCTTTGAAAGCATATTTTCAAGTTTCAAGTAATTCTGTGCTTCGGAACTATTTCTAGGCTATCCTGTTTCAGTCAAAGGGCTTGATTTTAATACAATACACAAGCTTATCTTTTCACTCAAGAGCAAAAGTGCTATATATGTGCTTCGGAACTATTTCTAGGCTATCCTGTTTCAGTCAAAGGGCTTGATTTTAATACAATACCCAAGCTTATCTTTTCACTCAAGAGCAAAAGTGCTATATATCTTTTCCAGAGGTATGCAGGCATTAGTCATATACTCTACTCTCCTTCTCCCAACACGAAAATCCTTCCTCTGTCTGTCCCATTTCCTTGCTGATGTATGTAACAGGTGTGATGCAGTTTCTTTGCAGTGTTGGCAGTTATAATTAGGCTCTGTTTTTGGAAAGCCTCAAGAATCCCATAGTGAAGGCTATGATGGCACCAAAAGCTATTCACGGTGTGATTAGAAAAATTGTTGAAAATGTGAGGTTTGGTTCTTAGATCTATGAAGAATCTCTTATGAAACTGGTCCGAGAAAGAGAGCCAGCTAACTTATTATAAGACAAATTTACCATTCTTCCAGATTCTAGGATATTTTATTATTTTAAGGGATACCCATTTATTAATTACTCTTATAATTCAGTTATATGTGATATAATTGTTGAGTACTACTACGGTCAGGACCTTTGCCAGTTTATTTAAATCCAGGGGACCCTTTCTTGTGCTGAACACTGAGTTTGGCAGCATTCTATTGCCTAGAAAATGTCAGTAGACATTTCTCCAAAGATGTGTTAATTTTTGCATATAATTTGAAATACTGTCTTGAAAACTAGTTAGGCCTACAAGTCTAAGTATCTGTCAGTCCCACTTAGGAGATTGTGTGGTTAAAAGAACAGCATTGATTTCAAATGGGCTTGACTTTGAATCCCACCTTTGTCACCTACTAGCTGCTTGACTTGAGCAAGTTACAAAAATTTAGAGTTTCATCATCTGTCAAAGGGGCACCATAACTCCTGTGGGACTGGAGAAAGAAATGAACAAACGTTTGTCAAGTGCTCAGCACCATCCTTGATTGGAGGAGGAGCTCAATCAGCTGTTGCTGTTCTTGTAGTTGGTGTTTCATTCTCAATTTTGTAGAAGGCTTAAAATAGTGCTTCCAGCAGAGTCCCTACAGGGAAAGACAGGGAGTAAGTAATGTCGGTCACTAGAAGTTGAGTCCAAAGTAGTCTGCTACGAGAGTGAAATTATTTGGAGTCTTGCTTTACCTGTACCTGTTTGTAGTACACATATGTTTTCATGTAGAAGTGCTGTTTTAAAACTACCAACTAAATTACTTAAAATTACTTGGTGTTTCCCGTTCTTCAAGTTTTTGAAAAAAAAATTAGCCTTTGGAAATATACTTCACGTTTCTAACGGGGCCGGGAGTGGGGTGGGGGGCAGCACAGCAGTATGCACTTCTGGAGTATACACACTTAACTTGAGGGCCATAGCCTGAGAGAAACTCTAGAACTATTGAGGCCTGGATGCATTTGGCACTTTGAGATTAAGAATGGCTTTTTTGGGCCAATATAGTATCAGTAATTGGAACAAAATCATGTAATAGCAATGGATTGTAACCATATTTTGGTTTGGTAGCCATACTTCCATCTCTATTTTTTAAACTTATTTCTCCTCAGAGTTATTGAGCTCCTGCATCTGCAGAATATCATTTTATTCTCAGTGGGGAGATGAGATACAGGGATCCAAGGTATCAAAAATTCACAGCTACATACAATGACATATGATTAGGTGAGAAATGAGTGGTATGGATAGTAAATGACATGTTTAAGAGAGAAAGATGCCACCTTGGACTGAAAGCCAGAGGTGGTTTCATAGAGGTTCACAGAGGACTCGATTAGTGATTGAAGAATGGGTGGGATTTGATTGGTTAGAAAAGAAGGCATCTTAGGACATTTCTTCTTTACCCTTGTCATAGCTGATACTAAATCGTACTGCTGTGTCCTTTACCAGATTGTGAAACACTTAATTCATTCAAATCTGTAGTAATATTGCTTGCTTTCGAAAAGACCTGTCGTTACCCCAGGTTGAATTTGTTAAACATGTTTATTTAAACTATCACATTTTGCTAGATGTCTCTGTTTCTCTGCATGCCTAATTGAAATATTTTTACCCATATTTTACCCATATTGGCCATATTGTTTTGTTTTCAAAACCCTTAGCCTGACCATTAACCTTCCTTATCAAATTCTGAGTCCTTCTCATCTAGCTAAGATTATTCCCAGGCCACTGTGTCCTCTTCCATTCTTCACATGGACACATTCTGACTTCCCAGGCCTTTCTATCTTCCCCTTCCTCCCTCACCTATCCACGCACCCCCCGACCCCAGCTTTTTTTCTTTGTCTCCTTTCTCCTTTGCTTGCCTGGAACCACCTACCCTTCTTAAGAAAGACTCCACTTCCTGCTGAGGAGTCTTAGGATTCTGTAGGGTTGTTAGAGCTTTATAGAAATTATTTAACTAACTGTGTCTCCAGTGAGACCTTTCATGGATTACTGGGGATGGTGTTTGTTGACTTACTAAAACTATACCACTTAGCCCCAAGTTTAGGCAAAGAGGTGGAGGAAATATTTTATTTTAAGACTGAAGATATAGCAGATTTTAGTTTCCCTTTATCTAACTGATTTATTTTATACCTTAGATAGTGAGAGAAACAGAAAACAAATTTTGCTCTATCTTTACTCTTCTTATATGTAATATTTTTCTGGAAACATTTTCTAGATATGTAAAAGTTTTTTATACAAATGGTGATATTTTCATGTCTTTCTTTTCTCCATTTATTTACTAACTGTTAAGTATTGATTTCTATTGCTTTTGTATCTTTAGTATTTTCTAGCAGTATTTCCAAAACACAGTGGTGGCATTTGGCATTTTTGTATTTTATATTTTGTTAAGGGGAATGACTCATGTTTTTCCATCACCTTCTTCTACTTCTGAGATTTATGAGCTGTTATTTTGATGTTTTAGAAGATGGAATGTGTTGTGTTTTACTGCTAACAAAACACTAGCAAACAAATCTCTCCTAAGTCTTTGATTTAGACATTTACTATTAAAAAATACATTGCTTTTATATAACACACTTACTTAGGCTTCTGTATGTAACATTTTAATTAATGAGTATAAAACTTAAAATCAAAGAACTAGAAGGATCCTTAGAGGTCATACAGCCCTGGGACAAAAAATAGGTTTCAACTTACATACCTATTTGAGTTGAGTAGTAGAAACTATGTGGAATGCTATGTTTAGAATGTACGAGGCTTCATTCTGGGAAGAGTTGGGAAATCAATTAGCAATGTTTGGCATGGGCAAGAGATGGGGAACACTATTAATCAATTTTATTCTTTTCTATTATCAATCTTAATACAATCTATTTTACAGGTAAAGAAATTGAATGTAAAAGGAAAATTATTTGCACAGATTCACATAACGTATCTATAGTGGTTTGAATAGAGTTCCTCCAAGATTCATGTCTACCTGAACCTCAGAATATGACCTTGTTTAGAAGTGGGGTCTTTGCAGTTATAACTAGTAAAGATAAGTTCATACTAGATTAAAATGAGCCCTATATCCAATGACAGTTATCCTTAAAAGAAAAGGAGAAAATAGAAAGACACAGAGAAAGAGGCCATGTGATGATAGAGGCAGAGATTGGAGCGATGCAGCTTTAAACCAAGGAACATCAAAGATTGCCAAAAACCAGCAGAAGCAAGCACAAAGCAAGAAATCTTTCTTCCCTACTACCGTCAGAGGAAGCACAACCTTGCTAACACCTTAATTTCATACTTCTAGCCTCCAGAACTGTGAGAGGGTAAGTTTTTGTTGTTTTAAGCCACTCAGTTTCTGCTATTTTGTTATGCAACCCTAAGAAACTAAACCAATATCTGGAACTAGAATCCATACCTTCTTAATCTAATCCCAAATAGTTAAGAGCAGCCTGAGAGAGAAAACATAGAAGAATTCAACTTTGAAAAGTGGAAAAACTATGGAGTTACACTTGATAAGCTTTTGGGTTCTAAATGTGAGATCCTATGATCTAAATATACCTTCCTGGGAGTTACATGGTGCAATGAGAGCATTATCTATTCAGTAGTACAAAAAAATGGTACAAGGAAGTTCTCGATTGAGTGTTATATCAGTCAGAGTCCTTGCAGAATGCAGATGGCCATCCCAATTTAGTTAATTAGAGGAGTCTTTATTACAGGGACTACTTACAAGGATGTGGACAGGGCATAGGGAAATCACAAGGAGTGATACATTACATCGTGGCCAATAACGGCGGGGTGGAGTACCATTTCCACTCTTAGGCCTGAAGACTTAAGAGGCTGCAGTCACTAGAACTTGAATGCACTGGCCCTGAAAGGCATGAAGTATGGAAGTGTTGCATTAATAAAGAACAACAAAGTTATAGATGGCGTTATTTCCCCTAGGAAGCTAAAAGTACACTCAGTGCTTTCCCTGCCACATTATGAATTGGGGCAAGGGTAATTTATGTTTTATAGATGAGAAAAGCAAGGCCCAGAAAA
>NW_007726283.1:900296-901729 GCF_000696425.1 Galeopterus variegatus | reverse complement strand
ATTTCCCCTAGGAAGCTAAAAGTACACTCAGTGCTTTCCCTGCCACATTATGAATTGGGGCAAGGGTAATTTATGTTTTATAGATGAGAAAAGCAAGGCCCAGAAAAGACTAATAACCTACTCAGGATCACCTAGCGGACTTAGTGCTCTGTGCAACAACTTTTCCTGTTCAGTTTCAGAGGTGATCAAATGGCTGCTGTGAAGTCAGGATTTGTGATCATTTGGGGGAACACAAGGAGTGCTGGTGAGAATGTAAAAATAATTCCCTCTGAGAATTAAACTGTAAAGTTGACATATCAATCATTCCAAGTAGCCTTAAAGAACTTGACATGTTCTCAGGTCTTTAAATCTATAAGGCAGCTGCTGAAGAGTGTGAACTCCAAAGACTGGTGGCCTGGATTCAAATTTTGAGTTCGCCTTTTTTTTTTTTTTTTTTTCTGTGACTTTGGAAATGCTGCTTAATTTCTTTCAGCCTCAGGTACTTCATGAATAAAATAGGTACCATAATAGTCTACCTCATGGAGTAGTAGGGAAAAGTATAAGTAAGAGGTAATGAATATGAACATTTCAAGCCACACCCTACATTGAGGAAGTACTGAATAGATGTTAACTATTATTATTTCAAGCCCTGACTATTAAGGTTTTGGAATATCTAAAGAGGGCATAAAAAATCAGAAGGGGTTAGTAAGAACTCAGCATGAGAATGGGCACTGTTCCAGTCACTGTTCAGGGAAAGGACATGCTGATATAAGGATGGGGTCTATGTGGTTTCAAGGGCCAGAGGTGCATTAATCAGAATCCAGTATTAGCCAGAAACCTTTAACGTCTGAACTCACACCCCTACTTTTGATCTCTTGCTGCTAAGCAAACTTGTGATAATAAATTGGCTTTCTCTATAATTTTCCTAGCGGTCTAGAGGATGCAAGAATTAGGCCTCTTTCCAAGTTACCTTTCTTAGTCAACTTAGTCTGCCTTTCTGATTCTGACCAACTCTGGAGGCCTGTTGCAGAGTCAGGAGGCAGATCCAGAATAGTGGGGAATTCATTAAGTCACACTCTCTTCAACTATATACCTCAAGCTGTTTGTACGTTTTCTGTTATAAAGGGTTCCCTGGCAAAATCAGTGTAGAATACTATAGAAGTCAGAAGGTTTCTGGAGCTTTTATATTTGCTAATCCGTGTTGTAAACTTTTAAGAGGGGAGCATGGTGTCCACCACATCCAACTCTCACTAGACCAAGAGCCCCATTTTTTTAGTAACTTCTCACAGCACTAGCATTTTTCAAAATGCACTTTAGGAAATGCTGCACTAAGGAGATATCTCTCTGTAAGTCTTCTTGGTAGCACATCTATTTGCCTGCAACAGGCAATTCCGCAATATGACATTTAATTTCATGCGTGAAATATTCAATTAATGGTGTGAGGTGACAGGGCC
>NW_007726283.1:898855-899736 GCF_000696425.1 Galeopterus variegatus | reverse complement strand
GCAATATGACATTTAATTTCATGCGTGAAATATTCAATTAATGGTGTGAGGTGACAGGGCCATATGGAGAGAGAAATCAGATATGGGTGAAAAATTTGTCTTGACTGGTCATTAGAGTGACTAATCCACAACATACTGCACTTCTATCACAATGTATTATTTACCAATATATTTATGCTTCAAATTCTAGAAACTATAGCTTTCCAGTTGCCTGTAAAGGTCATCCTGTAGAGAGGTTTATATTTCTATTCAGTTTTCCACAGGGGTGATCCTCATAATGGCAGTGCTCCCAATGCTAGTCTTCCCTGGCAATAAAAGTTAAGTTGCATAGTAATCAAAAAGCAGCTCTGGGGACCAGTGACTTTTGTGTCCGAGAAGTATATACATCTGGTAATCTTAACATTTTCATTTCTGCAAACTTGCCACAATATTTTGCTTTTGGTACCTAGAAAAATTCATCCCTTATTTTATTTTTCTACGTTTCCATTGTTATATATTGAAAATCATACATATGATTAGATGCCGTACATACGTTAAGGAAAAAGCAAATAGGTGTATGTTGAAGGCCCACAAGAAAATATAAGGTAGCATAGCATAGCAGACAAAAATACATGTACTCTGAAGCCAGATATCTGGATTTTGAATCCTGGCTCTGCTACTAACTACCTGTGTACCCGTGGGCATACTACATAACTTCTCTGTGCCTCAGTTTCCCCATCTGTAACATGGGAATAATACTAGCACCTAAATATTAGGGGTGCTGTTAGAATTAAATTAGCTTTTATTTTTAAAGCACTTTAAACAATGCATGGCAGATAGAAAGCACTGTATGAAGTGTTAAATCCATATACCTAAGGAAAGTCATAAAAAAAGCAAAATAT
>NW_007726283.1:896590-898820 GCF_000696425.1 Galeopterus variegatus | reverse complement strand
GAGGGTTGCGATCCGTTGCCGGACACGGAAAAAGACAAAAAGGAAAAAAAAAAAAAACAATGCATGGCAGATAGTGAATTAAATTAGCTTTTATTTTTAAAGCACTTTAAACAATGCATGGCAGATAGAAAGCACTGTATGAAGTGTTAAATCCATATACCTAAGGAAAGTCATAAAAAAAGCAAAATATCCATCTTTAGAAAATGACTTTTTGAACAGTTATAATAACAAAATTGTATTTTAAGGAATATTCATTTATAACTCAGTGTTTATAAGCCTTATTTAATTTCGTTGACATGAATGAGGGCTTTGAATTTGATAAAACTTATCTACTGCTGCTATTCTTCAATGAAGTAAGGAAGTTGTTAAATGATATTCCTAAGGTCACAGCAATGAAGACAAATGCTGTAATGTGGCATGTGATTCTCTTACCTTAATCCCATACCACACAGACCTCGGTGGTCTCTTCTCTATTACTGACTTCATGCTGAACGGGCAAAGATTCCGATCCCTGGATATATGTAAGCATAGTCTCAGGGGAGTATTTTTAATAAGAAGTTTTAAATTTTTGTTTTTGTTCCAGAGTTAATCCTCTTGTCATAGTCTGTTTGGACTGCTATAATAAAATACCTTGGACTGGGTGATTTATAAATAACAGAAATTCTGGAGGCTGGGAAGTCCAAGATCAAGGTGCCAGCTGATTTGGTCTCTGGTGAGGGCCTGTTCCTCATAGATGTGCCTTCTGTGTGTCCTCATGTGGGAGAAGAGTGGAAGGGCAAAAAGGGACAAAGAAGCTCCCTCAGGTTTCTTTTCTAAGGACACTAATTCTATTCACGAAGACTCCATCCTCATGACCAAATCAACCCCTAACGGCCCCACCTCTTGATACTATTGCATTGGGGATTCGATTTCAACATACGGATTTGGGGAGGGCACAAACGCTCAGACTGTATCACTCCCCGAAGTATTTAAGTATATTCTGACTAATTGAGATCATCAGTTTATAGAATTTGCGCTTATAATATTGCTGTCACCTAGTCGTACTGTTTTAATTGTCTGAGCTTACAAAATGGATTAAAGAATTAAATATACAATAAAACAATAAACATTTTTGTTTTTGAAACAAAAAAACAAATCTGAAACAATAAAAATTTTTTAAAAAAACATAGGAGAAATACTTCAGGAAATAGGACTAGGCACAGACTTCATGAATACGACCCCCAAAGCATGGGTAACCAAAGGAAAAATAAACAATTGGGATTATATCAAACTAAACAGCTTCTGCACAGCAGAAGAAACAATTAACAGAGTTAAAAGACAATGAACACAGTGGGAGAAAATATTTGCAAAGTATACATCTGACAAACATTAATATCCAGAATATCTAAGGAACTGAAACAACTTTACAACAAACAAACAAGTAACCCAATTAAAAAATGGACAAAAGTGCTAAATAGACATTTCTCAAAGGGAGATATACAAATGGCCAACAGACACATTAAAAAATATTCAAAATCACTCAGCATTTGGGAAATGCAAATCAAAACCACACTGAGATACCATCTCACCCCAGTTAGGATGGCTAATATGCAAAAGACTGTGAATGATAAATGCTGACAAGGTTGCAAAGAAAAAGTAACTCCCATACACTGTTGGTGGAACTGCAAAATGGCGCAGCCTCTATGGAAAATGGTATGGAGGTTCCTCAAACAATTGTAGATAGATCTACCATATGACCCAGCTATCCCACTGCTGGGAATATACCCAGAGGAATGGAAATCATCAAGTCGAAGGTATACCTGTTCCCCAATGTTCATTGCAGCACTCTTTACAATAGCTAAGAGTTGGAACCAGCCCAAATGTCCATCATCAGATGAGTAGATACAGAAAATGTGGTATATCTACACAATGGAATACTATTCTGCTATAAAAAAGAATGAAATACTGCCATTTGCAACAACATGGATGGACCTAGAGAGAATTATATTAAGTGAAACAAGTCAAGCACAGAAAGAGAAATACCACATGTTCTCACTTATTGGTTGGAACTATAAATAAATAAATACACAAATAAAATGGGGGTGGGGGAGGGAAGAAGATACAACAATTACAATTCCTTGAAGTTGATACGAGAAGCGAACAGATATGAGGTTGTTTGGAGGGAGGGGGGAGAGGGAGAAGGGAGGGAGGTTTTGGTAATGAGCCACAGTGATCAACCACATTGTATTTG
>NW_007726283.1:889549-895772 GCF_000696425.1 Galeopterus variegatus | reverse complement strand
ACACACACACACACACACACACACACACACACACACACACACACACACACACAAAAACCGGCGGGAAGAAAGAAGACATAACAACTCTAATTCCTTGAAGTTGATACGACAAGCAAACAGTAAGGACATTGTTGGGTGGGAGGGGGGAGAGGGAGGAGGGAGGTTTCGGTAATGGGCCACAATAATCAACCACATTGTATATCGACAAAATAAAATTAAAAAAAAAATTAATTGTCTGAGCTTATGAGAAAAGATAAGAGGTAGGTTTAATACGTACAATGTGTTCGTGCCAAGAAAAGGCCCAAAACAAAGGTTTGACAGTACTTTTAGTAGAGAAAAATGAGAAAAATTGAGCCATCATCCAGCATCACGCATTATTCTCATGATGAACTCAAAATAATCTTTGCTTTTAGTAGTCAGTGTTACAGTCTTATTATAAGCATGGTGATTGAGCAAACCAATATCATCACTCACAGTAAAAGAGTGCTGTTAATCAGAATTTTATTTCGGTAATGGGCCACAATAATCAACCACATTGTATATCAACAAAATAAAATTTAAAAAAAATTAATTGTCTGAGCTTATGAGAAAAGATAAGAGGTAGGTTTAATACGTACAATGTGTTCGTGCCAAGAAAAGGCCCAAAACAAAGGTTTGACAGTACTTTTAGTAGAGAAAAATGAGAAAAATTGAGCCATCATCCAGCGTCACGCATTATTCTCATGATGAACTCAAAATAATCTTTGCTGTTAGTAGTCAGTGTTACAGTCTTATTATAAGCATGGTGATTGAGCAAACCAATATCATCACTCACAGTAAAAGAGTGCTGTTAATCAGAATTTTATTTGTTTTCTAGCTTTGTTTGTATTTAGAGCATACAGTTTTTGCTTCATAAGTTTGTTTAGCACTATTGACAGTTAGCTATATATTTGTGTCTACTTAACGATATTATAATAAAATAACTTATGTACATTAGGGATTGTGCCACACATTTTTTTCTCTTTATATAAAGGATCCATTAATGTCACATTTGAAAAACATAAGTTTGTTTAGCACTATTGACAGTTAGCTATATATTTGTGTCTACTTAACGATATTATAGTAAAATAACTTATGTACATTAGGGATTGTGCCACACATTTTTTTCTCTTTATATAAAGGATCCATTAATGTCACATTTGAAAAAAACTGCTTAGGAAGAAGATGTTCTTGGCCCTGAGGCCTCCGTTTTGCTTGAAAAGAGACCCAAAGCACAGAAGCACAAGGGGATTCTTCCTACCTTTTCCTAATTTGCAGTGCTGGAGTGCCCAGCTTATCAACTGAGACAAGTTGCAACTATGCACAGTGGCTTCAGTGAAAAGCTAATTCAGACAGGTGGTCTGTTTCTTTATATTGCTCTTCATGCCTCTGTTCCTTTTACTTCCTTGCTGCTCCTCAAGCATGTCTGGCAAGCTCCTGCGTTAGGGCCTTTGCATTGGTTGTCCTCTGTGCCTGGATCGAAAGGCTACTCCTAGAACTCACTCAATCCTTTGTCAAATGTCCCCCTCTGAATGAGGCCTCCCTTGCTTCCCCTCTTTTGAGCCCTTACCCTGCTCTACTTCTTTTCCCCAAACACTGATAACTTTTTAATACACTATATGATTTACCTTATTAGATTCCTTGTTTATTGTCTATCTCTGCTGTCATCTGAATGTCCCCCTGAGATCATGTTAGAACTAAATGTCCATATGGTAGTGAAAGGTGGGGCCTTTAAGAGGTGATTGAATCATGAGGACTTTGCCCTCATGAATGGATTGATCCAATCATGGAATAATGGGTTGATGGTTTAATGGGTTGTCATGGGCATTGTTCTGATGGCTTTATAAGGACAGCAAAAGAGGTTAGCTCTCTTGTTTATGCCATTCTCACCATGTGATACCCTGCATCACCACAGCACCCTGTAGAGAGTTCTTACCCAGAAGAAGGACCTCACCAGATATGCCTCCTGAACTGTGGACTTTGCAGCCTCCAAAACTGTATGAAATAAATTTCATTTCTTTATAAATTACCCAGTTGGGGGGTCTTCTGTTATAAGCAACAGAAATAGACTAATACAGTCTCCCGCTTCCATCTCTGCTAGAATGTAAGCTCCATGAGGACAGGGTTTTTTTGTTTGTTTAGTTCATTCATGAATCTCAAGGGTGTAGAATTGTTCCTGGCACAAAGTAGGCACTCAATAAATAATTGTTAAATAAATTTGTCATTCTACTTTCTCTTTTGTCTAATTCTTCATAAAGTTATAGCCTAAGTTTCTCCTTTCCAAACAGTTCCCAAGTTGGGGGTGGAGGTGGCACATTTGTATACATTAGTAGGAAAAAGGTCAGGATACAGAGCTCTGCAGTGTTCTGACATTTTTCACATTAAGTGAGGCATTTAATATTAAATGTAACATATTTGATAGATATTTATAGATAGGCTTCCAATTAGGTTAGTTTCCTTTGGACTAATTTGAAATAAGTACTTAAGAAAACAAAACGAAACTTAGCTACTACGGCAGTTATTTTAATCCAGGTAAGTTATATTCCAATAAAATCCTTTGCATTTGTACTGTACTTGACAGTTTGAAGAGCAACTTTGGTAAAAATGTCCTTGGATATTCTTTTCAACAACCTTGCCTGGGTTGAACAAGCATTTTCACTCCCCACACACTCAAGTTCCAGAGAAGTTAAAGGACTGGCTCCAGATCATAAAAATGATTCTCTAAGACGAGCAACCAAGGCCTTTAGAGCCTTGCTTAGGTGGATGAAGTACTCTTTTTGTTAGAGGGTTAAGATATCAGATTATAGGGTTGTTAATGGTGAGGGATGGCTGATGATCATGATCTCAGGAGGAAGTTTTGCAGGATGAAAAATTAATTTCTCTCTACCGAGATCATCTTAAAAGATTTGCTTTAATATTCCCACTTTCAGTGGTTTATTGAATACTTTTCATTAAGCAACTAGAGCTTTTATACTCTGATTAAATAAATGAGCTGGTTTTTGTAACACAGGGAAGGCTTTTACTGTCTTCATTGTGATTTATTTCATATGGGCTTAAAAGAAAACATCAAACAGGTAACTCAAGAGATTTATTGTCAGTGTCATGAAGTCATTGAGAAATGATGAGAAGAATAAAATAGATTTAATATAAGTATTTAGAACAAGTTAATAATATTTTATAAAGCAACAAATGGCAGCTTAGTGTTTTTGTTTTTGTTTTTTAACCTTAATTCAGAACATTATAATGAAGATACTAGAGAGGGGTATTACAACTGTTGTTTTCATTATTTTATTGTGTAAATACTCATAAACTTGGATTGTCCTACTTGCTTCCCCACAACTCTTATAAATAACTTTTCACACTTCTGTTATTTTACTTGCCACCTTGTGATTTTTTTTTTTTTTTTTTTTAATGCGTAGCCATTGCCTCTCCTGGCCTTGAGAGCTGGGACCAAACCTTAATCATTTTTGTGTCCCCAGGATCCAGCACATGTTTGGCCCATGAAAAGGGTTCAATGAATGTTCATTGTCAAGTGAATGAGCAAGCTTAATGAGCAGTCCTGAATGAGACTGTTATTTTAAGCAATCAGACTTTCAACTGGGGAGATCCAGATTTAATTTCTTTTTGGTTTTGCACAGATAGAAGAATTAAAAAAATACAGTAAGATCTGAACCTTGAGTGAGCAGATACTAAGGTAGTTGCTTTGCATGCATTACCTCATCTAATCCTCAACAACCTGTTGAGGTTATACAGGTCCCATCTCCATTTTACACATGAGGAATATGGGACACAAAGGTGTTAAATTATTTGCCCAAAGTCACACGAGTGATAGAAACAGGATTTGAACACAGGGAGTATATTTAACCACTATCCCAAATTGCTTAACCTTTTTGCAGTGACATCAATGAGAATATGGTTTCCACATTCACTTGTGAGAGATTTGAAATGAATGATGTATATGCGCAGTATGAAAGTTCACTATTGAATAATTTAGTTTTTTTCATTGAAATGTTCACCTTCCATTTAACTCCTCAACTCACCTCAGCCTAGCTTCTAACTCCAACTATCTGACTGTCACTGCCCCCACTAATGTCACTGGAAACCTTGTCATCGCCACATGCAATAGGGCTTTATTCTCTTTAATCTTAGCAGGATTTGGTGCTGTTGATCTCACTTTTCCCTTCTTGAAAATGTGTTTTCTTTAGGTTTACCTAAGACCATTCCCTCCTAGTTACCTGCCTACATTTATTTCTACTTTGCCTTTTGCTGTGTCTTCTTCCACCTTAAACACTGGTGTTTTTCTAGGCCGTTTCCTTCTAATGTTGCACTTGGAACCTCTGCAAACTCATCCATTCCCATGGATTCACCTAACACCCATACACTTAAATCTCCAATCCTCATTCTTTTCTTGAATGCCATTATTGTATTTCCAGCTGTTGACTTGACATCTTTGCCTGGATGAGCCTTAGACTCCTCAAATTTATTGTAGCCCAAACTGAACTTGACCACATTCTCCATCTTATAACCAGCCTGCCTCTTTTCTCTAATGTTGCTGGTGACAGTTACTCAAATCAGAAGTTTGAGACTTACTCTTAAATTCCTCTTCATCACTTCCATCCAGTTGGTCTGGGCAGCTCACCTCTTCAGCTTTTCTAGCCCCACTCTCTCAGCTTTTATTCAGATCCTTGTCTTTCTCTCTTGACTTCGGACCATTCTTCTGACTGATGTTCCTGCTGCCAATCTCTTCTTTCTTTCTTTCTTTTTTTTTTTTTTTTGTCTTTTGTCTTTTTCCATGTCCGGCAACGGATCGCAACCCTCAGTGTTGCCCCCGTACCAGACCGGGGACCGGCAACGGGACCGCAACCCTCGGCGTCGCTCCCGTGCCTCGCTCAGCCAGTGAGCGGGAACCGGTCCGTATGTGGGATCCGAACCCTCGGGCGGGAGTGCCGCTGCGCTTCTCAAGCGGCGCACTTATCCAGTGCGCCACCGGGCCGGCCCCCAATCTCTTCTTTCTGCAATTTATCCTCCATACTACCACTAGAGTCATCTGTCTTATAAAAAATATAGTTTCATCCCTGATCATGAAAGTTAAGCTCAGTGAAAAACATGGAAAATATAGAAAACAGAAATAATAAAATAAAAATTACTTACAGTCCTGCTACAATCTGTAAAATAATTCTTACTAATATTGAAGAAGATTACATTTCTAAAGTACAGTGTGATCATGTCAACTACTACCCTGGTTCAGAACATTCAGTGTGAAGCAAGATGGAAGTGCAGTTTCCATTGGAGTCAGTTGCTGTAGATTATTTTTTAAAAGCCAGGTTATCTATAAATAATGAAGACAGAGTAGAGCATGTAGTACTAACAGACGGAGAATACAATACCCCATCATCTTGTATGGACTCTCACTCTATCCTTTTTCACATTATGCACTTTTTCAGAAATTCCTTCCAGTGTTTGTTGAGGGCTTCATCAATTTTCTCTTGACAACAGTGATTTGCAAGATTTGAAACACCTCTAGTTTCTAATTTTATTTGAAAACAGTTGTGTTAAGATAATTTTATTGTAATGTCTTTTGCCATATTTGGATAACCAAAGGCCCTTTGTTTTTGGATTAAGTAATACAGTCATATGGCTAAACATTTTGTTTAATTGCAGAAAGGTAGATTGAGAAGTCTCCCTTCAACGTGTCCTGAATTTCCAAACTTTTCCCTTTCCTTCCAACAAGTAACAATGCTCATAAGTTTCAGGTTTATCCTTTCAGAGTCTCCATACATATGTGTATTCTTATATACATGCAGATACATACAAGCATATCTACAAGCAAATACAAATATATATATATATTTAAATTTCACCTTTTAATATAACAAGTAGCAAGATATACACATTATTCTACACCTTGATTGATTCACTTAATATATATATATATTTTTTTTTTTTTTGTCTTTTTTTCCGTGTCCGGCAACGGATCACAACCCTAAGTGTTGCCCCCGTACCGGACCGGGGACCGGCAACGGGATCGCAAGCCTCGGTGCTGCTCCCGCGCCTCGCTCAACCAGCGAGCGGGAACCGGTCTGTATGTGGGATCCGAACCCTCGGCGGGAGCGCCGCCGCGCTTCCCAAGCAGTGCACTATCCAGTGCGCCACCGGGCCGGCCCCACACTTAATATATTTTTTTTTTTTTTTTTTTTTTTTTTTT
>NW_007726283.1:857748-889366 GCF_000696425.1 Galeopterus variegatus | reverse complement strand
GGGGCGGGGCGAGCGGGAGGGAGGTGAGAGTACGGGTCTGCGCGTCACCGCCCTCAAACCAGTGAGCGGGAGCCGGTCTGTATGTGGGATCCGAACCCTCGGACGGGAGCGCCGCCGCGCTTCCCAAGCGGCGCACTATCCAGTGCGCCACCGGGCCGGCCCCACACTTAATATATTTTTTAGATTTTTCCATGTCTGTACATAAAGTCCCATTTTTATATATTTGCACACTATTTTATTATTGGAATGTAACATAATTTATTAACCAATACACCTGATGGATTAAATTATGGACATTTAAATTGTCTACAGTCTTCTATTACAAATAGTGCTGTAATAAATAATCATATATACGTATGTATTTGCACTACTTAAATGCATATATTCTTTTTTTAAATTGAGGTAAAATCCACAGTGTATGTACATTAGCCATTTTAAAGTGTACGGTTCGATGGTGTTTAGTACATTTGCAATTTTGTGCAACCACTGCTTATATCAAGCTCTAAAACATTTTCATTATCCTTGAAGAAAACCCAATATCTACTAAGAAGTTACTTCCCAATCTCCTCTGCCCCTAGTCCCTGGCAACCACCAGTTGCTTTCTGTCTCTATGGCTTTACCTATTCTGCATATTTCATATAAATGGAATCATACAATTTATTACCTTCTATATGTGGCTTCTTTTTCTTAGCATAATGCTTTTGAGGTTCATCTACGTTGCAACCTTATGGCTAAATAATCTTCCAATGTATGTATATTCCATGTTTTGTTTATTCTTTCATCTGTTGATGGATATTTGGGTTGTTTCAATTTTTTGGCTACTGTGAATATGCTTCTGTGAACATTCACTTGCAAATCTTTGTGTGATTACATACTTTCAATTCTTTGGGTATAAATACCTATGAGTGAAATTGCTGGGTCATAAGGTAGCTACATTTAACTTTTTGAGAAACCTCCAAACTTTCTTCCATGGCCACTGCGTTGTTTTACATTCCCAGCAGTAATGTGTGAGAATTCCAATTTCTTTTCATCCTTGCCAACACGTTATTATTATTGCCATCCTAGTTGGTGTGAAGTGGTAGGTATCTCACTGTGGTTTTGATTTGCATTTTCTTAATGATTAATGAGGTTGAGCATCTTTTTATTTACTTGTTTACCATTTATATATCTTCTCTGGAGAAATGTCCATTCAACTCCTTTACCCATTTTAAAATTGGGTTTTTTATCCTTTTGTAATTGAGTTGTAAGAGTTATTTATATATTCTGGGTACTAGACCCTTAACAGATATATGATTTGAAGATATTTCACTCCTATTCTGTAGGTTGTCTTTTCATTTACTTGAAACACAAAAGTTTTTAGTGTTGATAGATTTCAACTTATCTATTTTTTGTTTCTTGTGTTTTTGTTGTTATATTTAAGAGTATTTGTCAAACCGGGTCATGAAAATGTTCCCCTATGTTTCCTTCTGAAAGTTTCATAGTTTTGCTGTTATATTTAGGCTGTTGATCCATTTTGAGTTATTTTTTTTTTGTATATCATGTCAGGTAGGAGTCCAGCTTCATTCTTTTTCATGTAGAAATTCACACTTGGTTGAAGAGACTGTTCTTTCCATATTGAATGGTCTTGAACCCTTGTTGAAGATCAATTGGCTATAGATATCTGAGTTATTTAATTCTATTCCATTGGTTAGATGTCTATCCTTATGCCAGTACCACATCGTTTTAATTATTGTAGCTTTGTAGTAAGTTTTTTTTTCTATTTTAACTTATACATTGTAATTGTACATACTTATGAGGTACAATCTGATATTTTGATGCCGGTTCTCCCACTGCCGGAGACCGACAAAGCCGGGCTGGAAGAGACCCCGGACCAGCCGGCGGCAACCTCTTGTGGGGCTGAGCGGGATGATGAGTGTCGCAGGCCCGATCCCCTCTGCGCTTCGGCCCCGGGGACAAAGAAAGAACACCGAGCCAGGAGAGCGGTCAAAGCCGGAACTCTGTTTATTACAGCAGACAGGGATTTTTTATAAGGTACTAGGGGCGGGGGAGCCCTTATCCAATAGGGAGTTGACACACTGCTATCCGGGGGGAGGGGTGAGGACAGGGCAAGCGGGAAAAAAGTGCAAAGTCACTGTACCCCGGAAGAGAAGGCAGCTAGCGACGTGTACATTAGCGCTTATGAAATGGCGGCGGCAAACTTATGCCTTTAAAATGGCTACTGTTGAAAGACAGGATTTACACATGGACAGGCACCTTATGGTGGAAATGCACCGAAATGTGGCCCAACATTTTGACACTCATATGTGTTATGTAATAATGAGGTCAGGGTGGTTAATGTATCGATCACCTCAAGTATTCATCATTTCTTTGTGGCAAAACATTCAAAAACCTCTCCTCTAGCTACTATGTAATATACAAAACTTAACTGTTAACCATAGCCCCCCTTCTGTGCAATTGGACATCAAAGTTTATTCTTCCTCTCTAATTGTGATTTTGTACTCATTGGCCAGCCTTTCCCTGTTTTTCTTCCCCCTATCCTTCCCTTCCCAGTCTCTGGTAACCACTGATCTATTCTATGCCTCTATAGTATCAACTTTGTTTTTTCTTAGGTTACACATATGAGTGAGATCATGTGTTATTTTGCCTTTCTGAGCTTGGCTTACTTCACTTAACATAATGACCATAATGACCTCCAGGTCCATCCATGTTGCTGCAAATGATACGATTTCAGTCTTTTTTATGGCTGATAGTATTGCATTGTGTATATGCACCACATTTTTTTTAACCCAGTCATCTGTTGTTGGACACTTGATTCTGTATGTTGTCTATTGTAAATTATGGGGCAATAAACATGGGAATGCAGCTATCTCTTCAACATACTGACTTCATTTCCTTTGGTTATATACCCAGTAGTGGGATTGCTGGATCAAATGGTAGTACTATTTTTAATTTTTTGAGGAACCTCCCTTCTGTTTTCCGTAATGGCTATAGCAGTTTACACTCCCACAAACAATGTGCAAGTGTTCCCTTTTCTCTGCATCCTCACCAACACTTGTTTTCTTTTGTCTTTTTGATAATAGCCATTCAAACTAGAGTGAGGTGGTATCTCATTGTGGTTTTGATTTACATTTCCCTGATGATTAGTGATGCTGAGCATTTTTTCATATGTCTGTTGGCCATTTGTATGTCTTCTTTTGAGAAATGTCTATTAAGATTCTTTGCCCATTTCTCAACTGGGTGATTTGGTTTTTGCTGTTGAGTTGGGTAGGCAAATATTTTCTCCCATTCTGTAGTTTGTCTGTTCACTCTGTTAGCAGTTTCATTTGACGTGCAACAGCTTTTTAGTTTGATGTAATCACACTTGTCTATTTTTGCTTTAATTGCTTGTTTTTTTTTTTTTTTTTTTTTGACCGGTAAGGGGATCGCAACCCTTGGCTTGGTGTCGTCTGCACCATGCCCAGCCAGTGAGCACACCGGCCATCCCTATACAGGATCCGAACCCGTGGCCTTGGTGCTACCAGCGCAGCACTCTTCCGAGTGAGCTAAAGGGCCGGCCCTTATTGCTTGTGCTTTTGAAGCCATATTTTAAAAATCCTTCCCCAGCCCCATGTCGTGGATTGTTTCCCCTATGTTTTTTTCTAGTAGTTTCATAGTTTCAGGTTTCATATTTAAATCTTTAATCCTATAGTATATTTTGTAATCAGGGAGTGTGAGCCCTCCAATTTTATTTATTTATTTATTTATTCATTCATTCATTCATTCAAGATTGTTTTGGCTATTTGGGGCCCCTTGCAATTCCATATTAATTTAACCATCAGTTTTTCCATTTCTGAAAAAAAATACTACTGGAATTTTGATAGTGATTGCATTACATCTGTAGATTGCTTTGGGTGGTATTAACATCTTAAAAATATTGTCTTCCAATCCATGAACATAGGGAGTCTTTTTATTTATTTAGGTCTTCTTTAATTTTTTTCAGCAATGTCTTATAGATTTTAGTGTATAAATCTTCCACCTGCTTTATTAAATTCATTCCTAGATAGTTTAATAGTTTATTCTTTTAGGTTCTATTGTTAGTAGAATTGCTTTCTTAATTTTTTTTCAGATGCTTATTGCTAGTGCATAGAAATACAACTGATTTTTGTGTGTTGATCTTGCATCCTGCACCTTCGCCGAGTTCATCTATTAGTTCTAATGGTTTTGTCTTTTTTTTTTTTTGATTGTTTATGATTTTCTAGATATAAGATCATGCCTTCTGTGAATAGAAATAGTTTTACTTCTTTTTCATTTTGGATGTCTTTTATTTCTCTTTCTTGTCTAATTATTCTGATTAGAACTTCCAGTAAAATGCTGAATAGAAGTGGTGAAAGTGGACATCCTTGTCCATTTTAAAATTGGTTTTAGGGAGAAGGCTTCCAGTTTTTCACTACTGAGTATGAAGTAAGCTTGGATTTGAAGAAGTTCCCTTCTGTTCCTAGTTTATTAAGTGTTTTTATCATAAAGGTGTTGGATTGTTTCGAATGTTTTTTTCTGAATAATTAAGAAAATGTGGGTTTTCCCCCTTCATTCTGTTAGTGTGGTGTATTACATTGATTGATATTTTTATGTTAAGCTACCCTAGCATTCCTGGGATAATTACACTTGGTCATCATCTATAATGCTTTTAATATGCAGCTGGGTCTGGATTGTGATATAGTTATTCTTATGTCACATATGAATATAATTAATCCTTTGAGAATGTGGTGAATGCTCAGGGCCTTCTCCTCAAGAAAAAAAAATATATACATATGCACAAAATTTGCCTACCACTTCATGGATTTCAGCATCCTCAAAAGTCCACCTTTAAGGATCCAAATACTTGAGATTAAAGCCTTATTTAAGTTTATAAAGCAAGGTTGCTCCTAGCCATACAAGGGAATGGTGTGGTTTATCCATTTACTTTCTTTTTACCTTAA
Organism: Galeopterus variegatus; assembly: GCF_000696425.1. Lineage (NCBI taxonomy): Eukaryota > Metazoa > Chordata > Mammalia > Dermoptera > Cynocephalidae > Galeopterus > Galeopterus variegatus. Next base: position 884,411 of record NW_007726283.1, on the reverse strand, counting down.
CTTCTAAGGGACTTTTGTTTGGTCTTATTTAATATTATGTTTAATTTTATTTCAGTTTAAACAAGTTAAAAAACTAATGTCAGCCATGCCCTACATTAGATGGTACACTCCTGGCAGTTTAGGAAAACTCACTTCTTTATATCACACTAAACTTCTAAATCATGGTACACAGAGGGCCTTGCCATAGGGATGTTGCCTTACTAATGACCCTTCCAACTTCAGCTGGGTCAGTTTTATGGGAAACTCTTGCTCTCCTGGCAGGAGGTAAGTGTCTGCTTCCTGACTTCTTAGAACTCCTCTGCTTTTATGTATTATGATATAAGGAACATTTTCTGGCTATTAATAGTCTGGAAACTTCTATTTTCTAATCTCTAACACTATGAGAAATCAGTGACTGGCTTGAAAATTTCATAGTTGATTCATTTTTAGTGAGAATTTTATATGGACATTGATTTTAGTTTATTTTTCTATACTGATTTACAACTTATTAACAACTAAGGCACCAAAGCATTATGAAATGAAGGTAAAACCTTCATAGAAATTGCTGTCATGGCCCACATGATCAGTAGGGTGTGTTGTACTTAATTGTTTTTTCAGTAGAATGGATGACTTTGTGCTGAGCTGATCCTTAGAATCAGTGACATCATAACCATGTGGGGTTATCAGTGAAGTCTATGACCACAGAACAGTGTCTGTAAGGGACTTTTGACTTCCTGAGTATCATGCTTTAAGCAACTGTGCTTATTGTAAATGGCAGCTGGTAGAACCCCTTCTTCAAGGGGTGACTGTGAGGAGAAGCACTTCCGCAATAGTACAGTAAGGACCTCCAAAAATCTGTTCTGCTAAAAACTATGAGAACACTGGAGAACACTGTCAAAATCAACTTTTTCAGAACTCTAGAAATTAACCAAAGGCTTTCAAGTACATGAGGAGCATTTATTCAAGAATCAGGCTGAATCTCTGTTATAAGCAGGCTTTGGCTTTGTGGTGTTTGAACTTGCCTTATTTCATCCTCTCTTCCCAGCTTTACAGTAGCTTTGACAACAGCTTGCAATCATGATAGCCACAAAAACCAACACCTTAACAGTCACTAATGAGGGAAGAATGGGTTTGGAGCTCCCCCAAAAACCTCATTGCCAGAGAATCATCACCACATGACAGGTCTGGCAGCTCTCTGGAAAAGCCCCATTCACAGGACTCCTCTTGTTGTTTTTTTTTTTTTTAAGAAAAACCTGGCTTGCAGTTTATTTAGTGCAAAGAGTCCTGTCCCCAGAACACTTGTAAAAATAGTCAGTGGCAATTTTAAAATTTGCAGCTGCCTGAGGTGGTGATACACTTGAGGCACACCAGGTGCTGACCAAAAAACATAAAAGGACAATATGGAGAAAATGTCCATAGGAGGCATTGAAAAGCTTGGATATATTTCTGGGAATCAAGAAAGCCAGACACATATGCAGGGGTTTGTGCGCACCCAGGAAAGATCTGAGAAGGTCCTCATTTCTCTTTTCTGCCTGAACTTGAGGCTCTGTGCAAGCAGGAAGTGAAGGCTAAGGCAGAGCTATAAACTGCTAGAGTATTGAAGGCATGACCCATCTAACACACAGAGCCCATCGGCAAAGTCCAGACACTTACTGGTTCAGTTCATTTAAGGGAATCTCTGTCCAATTGTTATCTGATCATTAAATGAATCGAGCAGAGACTTCAGTGGCCACACATGACAACTTTTTCTCTCCTATAAGCTTGTAGTGGGAACATTTTCTAATATAAGCACCATGCCTTTATTACACTTAATACAATAAACTAGAATTATTCAATATTAAAATTTCACTGTTTCTCAAAAATCAGTTGGTTTGCTTAAAACAAAATCCAATAAATAATTTATTTATTATGGCACCTTTAATATAGGACAGTACCTCCTCCCCACCCTTTTTTTATTTGAGAATAACGTACATATAGAAAAGTAAAGTAATTGTAAGTTTACAGTTTTAAACCTACAATGACTAAAAATTGTAAAAGTGGACACATTGTGGTCACAGCACCCAGATCAATAAACAATGTTTCATGTGATCTGGGGGTTCATCTCCTGCCTGTCCCAGTCACACCCCTTCTTAAGGGCAATCATTGTCTTGATGTCTAACACCATAGATTAGTTATGCCTCTTGTGTTGTTTTTACTAAGGAATAGCATATATTTAGGAAAGTCCTTAAAGTGCCTTAATCTTGTGTACAATGTGATGAATTTTTGCTTGTGTGTATACCCATATAACTATCACCCAGATCAAGATATAGAACATTCTCAGCACCCCAAAAGTCCTCCCAATGCTCTCTTCCAATCACAGTTTCCCTAAGGGTTGACTTCTAAAACCATAGATTAGTTTTGCCTGTTTTTGAACTGTAAAAAAAAAAAAAAAATTATATAGAGAATATTATTTTTTATCTGGCTTCTTTCACACTCTTCTTTCCCTTTTATTTTTCTCAGTGACCCTGACAACTGTATCAATTGTCCTAGATAGTGTCCCACATTCTGGATTTGTTTTTTTGCTCCCTGGTAGCACCCTTAACTTGTTTCATTATTTCCTGTATTTTTTTTTTTTTTGCAAATTGGTGATTAACACAAAGGTCTTGACTAGGATTGGGTCCACTTTTTTCCCCAAGGATACTTCCTTGATGGCATCACGTTCACCCAAAGATACATGAAATACTTAATATCTGGCTGTGCCATTCTTTGTGATGCTGAGATTGACCAGTGGGTTCAGGTTGTGGCAGCCTAATGTCCTCATTATAAAGTTTCTCATCAATTTTTCATCCATGTATTTTCAAATATGTTATTTTCTTAGGCATTGAAAAATTGGGAATTTTCTAATTCAGTTTTTCCTTCTACATTTATTTCCAGTAATTCTTGCATAAAAAGCACTTCTTCTAATCAGTGTTGGCTACTTAGTTACTCTGAAATACAATTCATACTGGAAAGGCAAGGTAAATGCTTAATTCTTTAAGTTTCATGCACAATTTTTTTTTTTCCTTTTTGTCTTTTTTCGTGTCCGGCAACGGATCGCAACCCTCAGTGTCGCGCCCGTAACCTCGGTGTTGCGCCCGCACCTCGCTCAGCCAGTGAGCAGGAACCGGTCTGTATGTGGGATCCGAACCCTGGGCGGGAGCGCCACCGCGCTCCCAAGCGGCGCACTGTAGCAGTGCGCCACCGGGCCGGCCCTTCATGCACAATTTTCATAGTACTTGGGCATTGGTGTCCTAGTTATTGCCAATTGTGAGTAATGAGGTTTGCTTTTTTTGGTTAGTGGCTATATTTATTTTCATGTCATTATGAACTCATGTGTTTAAAAAATATTTCATGTGTTTTAATTAGTTGCAAGGTTTTTTTTTAAATACTAAAATTGGGTCAATGGGAAAAACTAAATAAGAAAGTGTTTTAAGAGTAGTTTTGTATTTTATCTCTGATATCTCTGCTCTGAACCGTCATTCTCTGTGTAGATAACCATTTGTGGTGGCTTCTTTTTTTTAATCATTTCCATGTTTCTTTTCATATATAAAAGAAAATTGTGTGAAATTGTGCATGTGCACATGTGCGTGTGTGTGTGGCACAGTATAGATGCTATTTTGGCCTATGCAATGGGAGTTAAAGTGACTTGGCCAAGATGACAAAAAGATGACATGATAGGGCCCAGATTTAAACTGAGCAATCTGACTCCAGAGCTTGGGTTCTTAACTACACTGCTGTGCTCAGGGCAGTGCCATTGACTCACAACCCAAGGAAAGGCCAAAGAGGAGGCATTCGTGACTTTGCTACTCTCAGAGTAATGAGTAGAAAGATAATCTGAGCAGAGAATTAGCAATCAAACCTGGTTTTAAAAGAATTGCAAAGTGCTTTGTGAGAATGCATCAGAGTAAACTTGTGCCAAGAAAAAAATGTACTTCTTGGTTTTCTTCCCTTTTTTCTCTTTTGTATTTTGCTTGTTTGTTTGGTCTAAATTTTCTACCATTGATTTAGCAGTTTGGATTTGATCTGCTGGTAAGAAACAGGGACAAAAGCTTATTCTAAACCTTTTCAGATTTTGCAATTGTTATTGCCCAAGCAATTTGTAAAATGACCTTTGCCTCATTCATGCACTAATTATTCTGAGGATATTTCAGGAAAATCCGAATCAAGATAATTTTAGTACCTTAGGTCAAGAATACGGTTATTCCAATTAGATAGCCTTAAACTTATAAAAAGTATAAAAAATTAAAATGACCATAATATAATTTGCCTCTTAGCTTAAGTTTGTGATCCTCTTTTTTGTCAGGATTCTAAGAGTTCAGTCATTGATTTATCAGTAAAATTTCAAGCTACTTTTCTTTGGCACTAACTAGTGGGTAGCTTCAGCCAACCAGGTTTCCATTTGATTTAGGGATTAATGTTATTAAAACTTTTTTGACCTTCTTATGAACTTTGAAGATTTTCAAGGAATGGTTTGTTATAGAGTTTGTAACTCTGCTTTTTTCCATAAGGAATTAAAAACTATTTTAATTTATATTTTGTTATCAGAGTCTTGTTTTTTACTTCTCAGTATAATGAGATTATTTAGATGTGGCTTTGTGTCTGCTCCATTCTTAGTATCTTCAAATTTTTGTTTAAGGAGTTGCTCCTAAATGCATAAATTTGGAGACCAGTATGTTATGAAATGCTTCACATTTATGATTTTTAAAGTGAAGTTTGAGGGAAATTAAAGCTATGATAGAGAATCTGCTATTATTAATTTAATCAAAAACATGCATTGGGTCCTTCCCAGCATTTGAAGATTATTAAGAATGTGAAGATTAATAAAATATGGTTCTTATCCTGAAAGAACTTAGATATATATAGGGAATTGGATATCATAGTGTGTCCTAATGGACCAGATTTTCCTAACATTGGTTTGAGAGAAAGAGATGAAAACAGAGCATATGTGAAAGTACTTTGAAAATAGCTAATACATACTAAAACACATAAGTTTTTACAATGTTATCTAGAAAAGAGTAAAAATTGTTTTTCTGGTAGAATCTATTCAAGCTTCTTTAAAGAGAAATTGGAAATGATATTTGTGATGATGAATACCTACGGTGATGGATTGCGCTGTGATTTCTGTGTTAGGCCCTGAAAAAGCCTGGGACTGAATTGTTTTAATATTTGTGTTTGATTCACATCGATGTCATATTCCTTTGGGACAGAAGTCTTTGAGTTGATGACTAATAAAAGTTTGAGATTTTGTTGAATAACTTAACAGATTGAAACTAGTTTTCATGTGACATCTTTGCTTCAATTTTTTAAAATACTGTTCCCTTACTAAATGTATCCTGAATCTGTGTTTTGTCCCCTAGAGGTGCCCTTTTGATGGATGATGCTTGTGTTTTTTAGAATCTCGAAACACGGGTTGTTTATAATCTGGTTAGGTACAAGGTCACTTTTTTGGGAAATTCTGCTTGATAAATGAAAACTGCTTTTGAATGAGTATTTCATAAATCCACAGTGTAAGGAAGATTTTCAAATGTCAGAATAGTTGATGATTAAAGATAGATTTGCAAGGATGTAGAAAGATAGGAGAAGGATGCCAGCTTTCATTTTTTTCTATATAACTATTTTTGTATTTCTCTGTGACACTATACCAGGTTGAAGCCTTTTTTTTCTTATTATTAGAGGAGTGCAAGTTCATCGTAGACCACTTGGAAAATATGGAAGAATATAAGGAACTTAAGTTTTTTTGCCAAGCATTAATTATTATGAATATTTGGCTTATCCCTTTTCAACTTTATTTTTATATGTATTATATATATTTAAAAACCCAGGGCCGGCTCGGTGGCGCACTGGATAAGTGCGCCGCTTGGGAAGCGCGGCGGCGCTCCCGCCCGAGGGTTCAGATCCCACATACAGACCGGTTCCCGCTCACTGGCTGAGCGAGGCGCGGGAGCAACACCGAGGGTTGCAATCCCGTTGCCGGTCCCCGGTCCAGTACGGGGGCAACACTGAGGGTTGCGATCCGTTGCCGGACACAGAAAAAGACAAAAGACAAAAAAAAAAAAAACCAGTTAAATTTATATTGTGCATATAGTTCTGCAGTATTTTTTTTTTACTTATTATGAACATTTTCCATATTATTAAAAATTATTTGGGAATATCGTGATGACTGTAAAATATTCTGTACTACGTAGGGCTGTATCATAATTTACCTTTTCATTGATTTTTAGACATTTAGTTTCTAATTATTATGAATCATGAGACAATCACCACTAAATTTATATAATCTTTGGTGGCATGTATTTCTTAAATATGCATCACATTTTGCTTATTAAACAATGGCAGATAATTATTTTTTCATGTGTAAAGTAATCATTACTTTTTTGGTGCTTTTGTTTTTTTCCCCCTGTACTCTTATCCTTTATTGAAGGAAGTTTTTAAATCTGAAAAACAATAGCTTTTTTTAAAGTTTGATTGAGATGTTTATATATAAACTCTGAAACAGGTTAGAAGGCAAAATTACAAATCCTGATGATAGCAGTTTAAAATGGAAATGCTTACAGACCCTTAAATATAACTTAGTAGGGAAGGGCGGGAGTGAATCAAGTTGTCACAGTTTGTTCCAGGAAAGGCATTTTGGATGAACGCCATCAACTTTTACAAAGATGTCCTGTGATCTTAGTTTTATTTGCTCCATTTAACTTTTCCCAAAGTGATTGCTGAAACAAAGGTATGTAGTACCCTGGAAGAAATTAGCATAATTATAATCCCTTAGGTTAATTGAAGACAGGCAATTGTTTTTCTCCCAAGATGTTGCTTGAATTTTAATAAAAGTACTGAATTTGAGTGTAGTTTAATCATGTCAGATAACCTAGATTGGGGTGACTCCAGAGGTCAGTTCATCTAGCCAGCTGACTTTCTGGTGGACTGTCACAAATCTACTTGCAGTAAGAAAATTCTAAAAATTTCCCCAGATTTTATTTCAATGATTTAGAGCCTTCCCTGTTGAGAATAACAACACTAATATCTGAGATTTTATTGACATTGAGAATATGCTCTGCACCAGGCCCTGTGCTACTTGCTTTATGTAGCTTTACACTCCTCTCAAAATTGTACTGGCTGTGCATTAGTGTTATCCCCATTTTACAGAAGAGGAAGCTAATGTTCAGGAAGGTTAATCATTTGGCCAAGGTCACACAGCTAATAGGTGTCTATTTTGGCTGCAGAACCAGTGCTATCCTGTACTGCTTACAAGCTGTCAGAGTTCTTAGTCATATAATTAACAGAGTAAATGAAAAAATGTCTTAAATTGGATTTTAAAAAACTGTTAAGAAAATATAATGAGCAAATTTAGTGTATGACTTAACTTTTAAGCATCACAGAACAGATTTGGATACTTAAAGTTTGACTTTATTCTCTTTTTAAAAGGGGACATAATTAAATAGGGAGAAAATCCTCATTTTTTATTCTTCTTGGCTAGAGATCTTGGCAACTGGGAATGTGGTTGCTATTATTGTGACTTTACCCATTGTATGTACAGATTTCCACTTCCAGGTTCTCCATCCTACACCTTTTATAAACACCATACTTAACTCAGAAGAAAAAAAATTATTCTTGGCAACACTCATATCTCAAAAGGAGAAATTACACGGATATATTGACTGGAAGCAGGATATGCTGGCCGGAAGCAGGAATTGTAAAGAATATGTCTAGCATAATAGTATAAACTTTAATACTATTTAAGAATGCAGGTCTTCAACGAGGGAGAGAGTTATTATCCAAAGTTATGCAGGGAAACCTCAAAATGAAATCTGTATCCCATGTATTTATGACTGGAATAATTTACTGATACTTTGTGCTGATTATTATTGTTGTCATTGCCAAATACAGTGTCAAAAAAAATCATTAGATAGCTGATAAAGATCTGACACTTAGATGACCAAAGCAGTTAAGAGATCTGTTTTTTGAGAACAGCCTGAAACTATAGTTTCATGTCAGCAAAGATGCATAGATAAGGTATAGATATGGTGATAACATTCATCACTGAATTCTCAAGTATTAAAGCTGAAGGCTCTTTGAAAGTTGAAATACATTTATATGAAGTGAAAAGGTACTGCTTTATGCTGTTGACATAAACTTTTAGGAAATGTTACTAAAATTATTCTAAAGGTAGATTCACAAAAAACAGAGATTGGTAATTACTGCCAGCTTCAGAGTGAGCTATTATGATAATTTAAGGATGTTTGTTCAGACGTTCATTCAGTAAGTTCTTTCTGGCCCCCAGACATTTTGTGATGATATCATAGAAAGCCACTTTTGTATCAAAATCCTGGGATAGGAGGCTCACTGGGCTGACCAAGGATGGCTCAGTTCTTCTACCTAGAGTCCACCAGTGCTTCCCAAATTACCTATGATTGTTTAAATCCATCACGGATATTAGTCTTTCATAAAATAGAATAAAAATACTCTATCAGAAAAATGAAATGGAGTAAAAACCAATATCTACAAAATGGAAACCTCAAATTTCATTATTAGATTGAATATACATAAAATTACTCTGACAAATTTCTGTAAAAATTTCTAAAGGATCACACTCAGTTTCTGTACTTATCTCAATCATTAGCGGCCAGCTTATGGGCCTGCGCTGGCCCATGCCCCATATTTTGAAGAGCACTGTTCTGGACTTAAGTACGGACTAAAACTTTTCTCCTCATGTTAGTGGCCCTCTTGTCTTCATTGTTCCTGTCCTTGCATTGTCTTCCTACTATGCTCTTTTTTTCTTCTTTTAAAAGTGGATTGAATTTAATGTTCATAAGAATTGTACAGGTACAAAGATGAATGTATCTTTTTGAGTTCTCAATAAAATGAATATGCGAAATCGAATGTGATATTCACATATATATGTATATTAATACATAGTCTGTTAGATTTTGAGACTCTAGACCAGTGTCTCTTAAAGTGTAGTTCAAGAACCACTTGTATCAGAATTAGCTGGAGTAATTGTTTAAAAATGCAGACTTCTAAGACCCATCCTATACCTACTCAATCAGAATTTCTGTGGTTTGCTCAATGGAGTTTGAATTTTGAACATGAGTCCCAGATGATTCTAATACACAGAAAATTTGAAAACTACTCTTTCCGGGTTTAGGAATCTGTGATATGTTTGATTCTGACTCATACACTATGGTAGTAAATAATGCCAATTTCGAAGATGTTCACTAATGTGAATATATTAAAGTTCCTAAATATGTGCTTTGAGCAGAGTATCTCCAGGATATATTATTGGGTTATTGCTGTCTTAGCTATATGCAAAGCATTATTGGAAAAAGGTAGTGTTCCCATTTTACAGACAGAAATGAAGAACACACATATGCAAATAAAGTGACTTTAAATTCTACTCTACTGATTTTATTTTAACTTAACTTGATTTTTAACTTGCTTAAAATCTGTTCTTAAGTCCTATTTGATTTACAGTAACATAATCTTACTTGGAATAAAAAATAGCAAAGCTGCAGGACCCATTATCCACGTAAACAGTTGTTATAAATTGAATGAGGAAAGTGGGATTGTATATGAACCGTCTTAATATTTCACTTAAAAACACTTGTCTTTACACTAACATAGGGTTCATCATTAAGGAAAAATATAAAACTATTATGTACTAAATATAACACTATTATTTACTAAAGCAAAATTCACCCTTAAGGAAAAATATATCCAAAAAGTTTCAAGGTATAGGCCAATCAAATAAAGCAGACACTGCTATAGCTGGGTCTTTAATTCTGTAGTGGCTATAACTGGAAGGAAAAGAACCACATTTATTCTTCTTTGTGTCTGCCTTGTGTGTGTTGATATGTTATACACAGAAAAGTGAAGGTCATTTATTTTTGTTTATGCATGTAATTGATCACAAGGCTGATAGTTTGGCTTGAGTGGGCATTGATAAAGGGATTTCTTAGTCTAACAAAGATGATAAAATCAGTCCTTAGGGCTCTTTCCTCTCTTCCAAAGCATATTAATAATTGCCCAGATAAAATTGCAAAACCCAAATAAGGTAACATGCTCATAATTATTTTTACTGAACTCAGAATACCGCGCAAATGTTGCTGCCATGAAATTGTGCAGGCTCCTGTAAAATCTCCCTCTCCCTTTCGGTCTTGCTGTTGTGTGCCCTTAATCAAGTTCCTAGAAGTCTCTGAACTCAATTTCCTCATCTTTGGGATAATACTTCTCATTATTGCTGTGAAAATTCTATCAGTGAATGGTTCTGAAATACCAAGTACAGTGCTTGGTACTTGGAGAACGGTAGTTAGTTAATGTGGTGGGGATCTGAACAAAAGTAGTAAAAGCATGGGTAAGTTTTGACGTCATACTGACCCTAGATTTGAAGTCCAGCTCATTGCTAGCCATGTGATCTTGTAGGAGCAAGTTATTTGATCTTTCTCTCCCCTAGTTTTCTTAATTTGTGAAATGGGGATTGTAATGACTACCCCAGAAGGTTACTCTGAAGATTAAATACATGTGTCTACACACTTATGGTATCTGGTATAGATAATTGATAATAGCCATTGTTATTTTTATTGAATTTGATTGACTATCAATTTCTAAGCTAAATTAAAAAAAAAACCCACATAGTTTATATGTGTGTACCAACTTGGGTTTAGATTTGAGGTCCTCTCCTTGGTATTTTAGCAGCTATCTTACTTTTGTATGTATTTTCAGAAAGCTTTCTGAATTATACACAAACTGATGTGTTTTCCCATTGGAAGATTTTGCGAATCTGAAAATAGAGTGACAGCCAGACATGCATTCATCTGGTTGCTTTATGAACACAAGGTCAGAAGAAAAAGCCTCCAATAAAAATTGCAGCAGGCAGGCAGACACATGCTGCGTGGCTTAAATAATGTATACGAGTGATGTCAGACTCAGAGGCATGCAAAATGCATAAACACAGAGGAAATTCATAATGGGCTTTTCAGGAAAAGGGTTGTTCCTTCCTGATGTGCTAACCTTGATTCTGGTTTGTGTTCTTGGTGCCAGCATAAAGATAGATGGAGGAAACACTGCTGAATTTTTCCATTGTCAACTTGCACTGTAATCTAAGGACTGTGTCTTTGCTCTTCCCTGCTTTACTATTAATACATATTCTTCCAGCTTTGGGGAATGAGCTGCTTTAGTTAAGTGATGTCTTTAATTTTCTATGATTAATCCATTCAGCATCTGAAAATCACAGTTTCATCCACTGGCATCCTTGCTAGATTGGTAGCTTTCAATGTGAAGACCGTGGTAATCAATTGGGCTTTAGAAGAGGATTTATGGAGACGGACAAAAGGGACAATGTCCTTTTTCTTATTCTTAAGCTTCCCTTTCTCTCCCTATACACTGATGTACAAAATTTCCAGAGCCTGTTCTCCTTTACCAGCCTCAGCTCTCCATCACTTTTTGTGCTCAGGTCACACTGGTCTTCCTTCAGTCCTCCAAAATGCCATGTTGCTTCCCACCATAAGGCCTCTGCACAGCTCTTCTATCTGGAATCATCTCTCCTTTTTCTCCTCTCCCCTCCCTACCCAGTTCCTAGTCATCCTTCAGAGGTCGGCTCACACTGATTCCTTGAATGAGCTTTCTTTCTCTTGTTCTCCAGACCAGGTCATGTAGGCTGCTCAATCCATTCCTTTAGGACCTTCTCTTTTTTCTCTGAAGCATGTATCATAATTGTAATTAAGGAATTCATTTTATATTTGTTATTTAATGTTTCTTTCTCTAAAATATAAGCCCTGTGAGGGCAGGGGCTATATTTGTTGTGTTCACAGCTATCTCCAGTGCCTAGCACCATGTGATATCATGGTAAGTGAAAACACAAAAGTGTCATATGGATGCCAAGTTGTCATTAATGTGTTTCCCCAATGGTTATTGATTTTGCTGGCCTTTATACACAAAGGAGTGTGATTTGGGAGAAAGGAACAGCATTTGTGAATTCTGAGGTCTGCCACTATGATTCTCTGGCTGTACCTTCTCAATACGATTGTTCACTTTGATTGAAGAGGTGCTGGCTGAACTACCTGTGTTTAAAAAATACCATCCTCATGAAAGAGTACATGTATATGATGGCCTGACATTGAAGCTCTAACACCCATCTTACCTCCCTTGCTTTATACTTTAAGTTTCTTTCTTGTCAGCTGGGAAATCTAGTTCCATTATGACTGTGGCCAGTAACACATGGGTGGACCAAACCCTAGAGTGCAGCCAAGGTGGCATATCTGGCAAATGTTACAGTATTTGGAAGGCAAAGAATCATGGGTTGGAGGACCAGAGTGGTGGGAGCATCAGGTAGGGTCCAGAGCCCTGAGTGTGTGTAGCAGTAAAGGCTGCACCATGGGTGGAGTGGGTGAGCCTCTCTTCAACCCCAAGGAGAGTGTGTTGGTCCATAACTACTAGTCAAGAGTTCAAGATTACACACTCTCCTTGACTGGGGATGAAAACAGAGATGCTTACATTGTTCAGAAGTCTGTTTGTTGTTCATTGGCTGTAGCCACCTTTGATGCTAAGAGGAAGTGAATTTGTCCTTCCTAGATTTATTTTTCTAGTCTTCAAATGGTGGCTGAGGCAGCTATGGGCCTATTGGCCACATGCAAATTAGTGACGTTGCTGGCATATTCAGGAGTGAGAATATCGTAAAGGTGAGTCTGGGTGTCATTCAGACCTGACTTCAAATCCTGGCTGTTGTCATTTCCCCTCAATGAGCCTTAGTTTCTTCATCTATAACATGGGCCTAATGACACTACTGGCCTCACGTTAAAGCAAAGGGGCACTCATCAGAGACCCTTTTTAAAGCATCTGTTGTGTGTCCCTGTCACATTATAGGCATTCTATACATGATTGCTATTACTGTTCACCAGGATGCACTGGGAAGTCACAGTGATTTGTACTAAGACCAGACATGAGGCCTGGACAGGATGGTGATGATTCTGGAGTTCTAGGCTTACGGTGCTCACTTATCTAACTCCAGAACCATCCCAAAGCCCTGTGGATCTTTGAAGCTTTAGGGAAATTGCAGCCACCAAATGTAGTGTGGAGCTTAAATCTAGTCTGCCTCACTTAACGGAAAATGCACCTGACAAATGAGGACATTTCATCTTGCCTTCCTAGAGGTTTGCTAGAAAGAGATGGTCTTGGAGCCTTTGATTGCATTCAGCCAGCACTTAATAACTGCAATGGCCACCACAAGTGGGTTAACAGGCTCAGGGAACCCCTTACTCCATTAAAGAATAACGGATCTGAACTGGGGATTCTCCCACTCCAACTCTTTCCAGCCTAAGACAAGAGCACTAGCTAGGTTGATGATTATATCCATTTTTGGATTAAAAATAAGGTCTTAAAATAACTTTTGAATTGATAGCCACATTTTCAGATTTTCATGAAAGCTCTATAATGTTTGTAAAACTTTAGTCCTCTTTTACTGTTTGAAATCACAAGTCCACAAATTCCACTCTGGATTGGTTAGGATACTGTAAGCCTATATTTCAGTAACCTAAATGAATATCTGATTCATGGTGATGGTGAATTGGAGCTCTCGGATGGTGGCCACTCTATTCTTAGTAAATCAAACAGCAAGCTCCTCTCTGTGTGATAACAGTCAGCTGGTTTGACATCAGCTCCCTGTGTGTGTGTGTGTGTGTATAGACGTAACTCATTCTTTGGAATTCTCCCATGGAAAAGCACAGGAAGGAAGCTGAGGGGAGGATGGGGCGATTGCATCCTGTACCCTTTACAGGGGTGTGGCCACAACTGCCTCAGCCAAGGGGACATAATACGTTATGTTTGTTCACTTAGGAAGCCTGAGCAGTGATAAGTCCTGACGAGAGGCAGAAGTGGCTCTCCCTGTCATTCTTAGCTGGACAGGCATCTTCCTGGTAGAGGCCTGTTGGAATCCCACCTAGTATTTCATGTCTAGAACTTTTGGAGAAGAGGAAGTGAAGCAGGAACATCAGTGAAGTGGACCTGCACAGCCCTTAGGACTCCAGACCCACCTTGACTTCAATTTTGGTCACTCGTATGAATGAAATTGCCAGTGGCAAGACCAGGTGCATGATCTTAAGGAGAATGCAACTTGTTTCTTCTTAGTGCCTCCTAAATCTGACTTGAAATAATGGATTCTACCCTGGCAAAGGCAGAAGGAAACTCTTTGGGATTGTATGAGGTAAGGTATTGGAGAGTTCTGTGGAATGAATTCCACTCTCACCTGATTTCCTTGCCTAACTCTTTGAGATTTACAGTCCTCTGTGCCCTTCTCTTTGAAAAGTTCTTAAATGTGGTCCCCTCCCAGCTCGGTTAAGGACAATTACATACAAACTATGTGGTGTGTTGACCCCACTTAGGCACTTGACAACTTGATATAGGGGATCAGTGCTGAGAATAAAGCATGTAAAACTTTTACAAATAAATATGCAATCCCCTCGCTGTGAATTTCTAGGGTCCCCCTGGTTTTAAATGGATTACTTTACTGTGATGTTAAGTACAAGTTCTACTTACAATAATGCTTTTGAAAGTGGCATTGTATTGAGTCTAAATAGATTTCATGACAGGTTATCTGCCACTGGAATAATAGTGTTTTTTGATGAATTTTGAAGCTCTTCTCTCGGGGAATGAGGTGTAAAATAGATTTATTTTTCAGGTAAAGTTTATATGCACAAGTATTCATAGACATTCGTGTTCTAGAGACTTCTGATTTAACAACAATCTTACAACAAAACTTTGAGAATAAAACCATGGTTTTTAGATTATTTTCTTGTGGCAATCATGGCAAACTGACCTAGTTTTCTATAGACCTAAAGTTTCTAAGCAGAAAATCTGCTTTAATTAATTCTCAAAAAACTGGGATGAATCCAGGGAAAAAATCCACTACTACCCTAGTTCCTTACATATTAGTTTTAAACAATAAAAATGTTTACTTTTTGGCTATAAAATGTCAATCAGTGGTTATTAAGGCATGGTGGTGGGGGGTGAGTATGTTATTTTTTAAATTACCACATTGAGTGCAGCTGGCATTTAGTGCCTGAGAGCTAGGGATGCTAATATTCCTTCAAGTCCTGGATACACCCTCCTGAAGGATTTCCCACTAAAATGCCCATAGCTCCCTAATTGTACTCAGTATAGTGAAAAGTAAGTTCATGATTTAGTAAAGATTCAGGTGAGCAGTCTCATCTCTGGGATGGTCATTCATCTTCTAATCAAGCAGGTTTCGGGAGGGACCTACAGGGAACACCCACTTCTGTAAAATTATTCTTTAGAATCAGCAGCAATGAATGTTTCAGAAATATTTCTCCTACATGCTTCTAACTAATATTCTCAGACTGAGTTTAGATTAGCTCCAGCAAGTATTTGGTTCAGTTCATTAAGGATAACCTCCTTCTTTAAATGAAGTTAGTTATTACAGTTCCTGATGTGTATTGTATGAGCTCATTAAGATCAAAGGAATAATTTAATCCTAACCAAAGGATGCTTTTATGCTGAACATTATATTTTATAATGATTGTGTGTTTCTCAGAATTTTCAGCTTTAGGTGCAATGTAAAGTAACATCTTGAATAATCTAGAGTTTGCTTTTAGACTTTGCTTAGTATTAAAAGGTATTATCTTTGAATGAGAGCTTAGTGTATGCATAGTGTTTTTTAAACAGTTAGAGGAAAGAAAGGAGGATATACAATCAAAACCCCGTTATCATTCCTGGTGTCTTTTTATATAATGCAAGACAGATTCTCAAGTTGAACACTGTATTCAGAGTCCTGGTTTCATTATGTAGGGAGGTGAGGGCGCCTCCGCCTGGTTCTTGATGGAGCCAGGCTTCAAGTTCATTGACAGAATTTTAAGCTTTGAGTTACCTTCCATCCAAGAACTGGGTAGTATTGAGATACTATGTGTGAGGTATGCGCTATGCTCTTAGTGCCGTAGTTTACGTTTACTGTGCAGTAAGGACTTCATCTTTGCTGCCCGGTCTTTTGGCATCTGTTGAGTAAGAAAGAAATTTCAAAAAACATGTAAATAGGCATACTTTTGTTTTAATTTATGTGTATTTATGAGAAACTAGAATGAAATAAATTTTAAAGGTAAAAACTGAGGAAAGGAGGTTGAAGGGTTGTGCTTTCGAGTATTAAAATAAAAACACAGCTACCTTTGATAGAAGAAAGAAATAGATTTTTTAAAACTCACGTGTTTAACTCCCAATATGTGCCAGGTTTGCGTCTTATACTTATGTACTCCTCACAGCTTTCTGGGCCAGGTGCATTATCATTTTGTAGATTAAAGTAAAGGAGTCTATGCAGTTTTAAGACTTGCCTGAGGTCATAAATCCAGTAAATGGGAGAAATGGAATTTAAACTGAAGTCTGCTGTCACCTAGCAGCCACAGCCTGGCAACATCAGTATCAAATGATGTAGTACTCTTGTCGCACCTGTAATGCGTGATATGTTCCTAAGATCAGAAAACATGCTTCTGTTGGTAAATAGAGGGTCTATGTGGACTAAATGCCAGTGATACAGTAAATATGCTGCGTTAAGGATTTTACTGAGTTTCTAATGGAGAATCAGAGCTTTACATTTTGGCTGATTAAGGCTGAGTGTGGGAGAGTTGGACTTTCATGAATTCGAATAAAGAGAGAGGGGGAAGAGCATGGTGGACATCGAGAGTGAAATTATGGGACAATGATTTGATGTGAAGAAGGCTTAGAGGTAGACGAGCCACCTCTTGAGGTTGTTGAACTAAAGAATCCGAGATTGGTTCACTGCCTTTTGCACTGAGGGTGGATATTTATATCTGCTACAGCTCTGTCTGCACAAGATGGATGGAGACAGGAGGAAGTTCATGGTCAGGTTATGATTCCAATACTTAGTACTTGGCCTGGGCAGAAGCATCATGAGCCATCCTCTCTTGCCTTTCTGTAGTCTACTCTGCACACAGTAGCCAGAATAATTTTTTTTGAAAAAAAATGCAGATCATGTCCGTTCCCTGCTTTGAATCCTCTAGTGACTTTCCATCATCCTCAGAGCATGGTCTAGATGCAGTGTGGTATAGTGTTGAGAAGCATGGTCTCTGGAGCAAGACCTTGGGTTCCCTCTGCATGTACTAGCTTCATGACCTTACACAAATGTCTTAACCTCTCTGTGCCTTACTTTCCTCATCAGTAAATGTCTGGTGATAGTTCTGCCTCAAAGGGTTGTTGGAATGAGCTGGCCGGTTAGCTCACTTGGTAGAGCGTGTTGCTGTTCACACCAAGGTCAGGGGTTGGGATCCCTGTGACGGCCAGCCGCCAAAAAACAAAAGGAGGGGGGTTATTAGAAGTTTAAATGAGTTAATAAAGATAAAACACTAGAACAGTGCTGGGCACATTGGAAGCTCTAGAGAGTGTTTTGTATTATTATTATTACAATCTTCCAGCTGGGTCCTACCTGTCTCTCTGACCTCATCTTCTCCCACACTCTGCTCTCGCTGTATCACTTTGAGGTTCCTCAGGACATGGTAGGCTTGCTCCTGTTTCAGGGTCATTGCATTTTTGTTTTATGCCTTTCCCTCAAATCTCCATATGGTTCACTCTCCCCGCTTCATGCAAGTTCCTGTTTGAATGTTTCCCTGACTGACCTATGTGAAATAGTACTCTCCCACCAACCTCTTTCCACCCCGTCCCCTAGCAATTTTTCTTTAAGCTATGCTATCAGTATCTGACATTACATTATACGTTTATATGTCTGCTTATTGATCTCTTACCCCACCAGACCAAATCTGAGCACCTGTACATGCCAGGTATTGTTCTAGGCACTTGGGATACATCAATGAACAGAATAGACAAAAATCCTTGACCTCTTGGAGTTTACATTCTAGAGAGGAAGACAGAAAATATGCAAGATGTGTAAGTAGATTGTATAGTAGGTTAGAAGGTGATAAGGTTACGGCAAAGAAATTGAGCAGAGTAAGATAATCCAGGAATGCTAGAAGAGGAGTTGAAGTTTTAAATGAGGCAATCAGAGTAGGCCTCATTGAGATGGTGATGTGTAAGCCAGAAAATTGAAGGAAGAATTGAGCCATAAGGATATCTGGGGGAAAGTTCCAGAGAAATTAAACAGCCATGGCAAAGGCCCTGGGGTACAATACTACCACATCTTTGAGGATATCAAGAAGGTCGGTGTAGCTAGAATGGACGGAGGGGTAAGTGGCAGGGAAAGATGAGGTCAGAGCTGTAATTGGAAGGGGAGTGGGCAGTGTAAACCTTCATAAGAACTTTGAACTTTACTCTGAAAGAAATAGGGAGCCACTGAACAGAGGAGAGACATGCTTTGACATGTCAATATTATCTGTGTTTGATTCTCTTGTAAACCATCCCTGAACTGCTCTGTATTATCAGGTATTCTGGGCCATGACTGAAACTCTTGGAAGGTATGTTGGCAGGGAAAGATGAGGTCAGAGCTGTAATTGGAAGGGGAGTGGGCAGTGTAAACCTTCATGAGAACTTTGAACTTTACTCTGAAAGAAATAGGGAGCCACTGAATAGAGGAGAGACATGCTTCGACATGTCAATATTACCTGTGTTTGATTCTCTTGTAAACCATCCCTGAACTGCTCTGTATTATCAGGTATTCTGGGCCATGACTGAAACTCTTGGAAGGTATGTGCTGAAATGAGTCCTAATGTGTCTTCTCACTGGTCTGTGGGTGATTTCCACCTTTGTCAAAATGCGTATTTAATCCAATGGTTTAGGATCAGGGATTTTATATAGGAAGTTTCTTTGCAGAGCCTCCTGGCTCTGCCCAGCACATGTGGAGGTGAATGTCAGGTGTGGTTAGGACTTGGCCGTAAGTCACTCAGTGTGCATCTAGTGAAACATTTCACAGCCTCCAGGTGCTCCCCCAGCCCCTTGCAGTTGGCCTCCTGTAGAGGAAACAGCAATAAAGCATCTCTCTCCAACTTGGTGGTGCGTGGTGTTGAATTCAGCATGTGTATCCTGCTCCTCTCCACCCTGCCAGTATTCCCTTCCAGGCAGTGCTGTGGCTGCCTCAGAGGCCATGGTCTGCACACCTTTCAGTGCACAAATATCTCCCAGGTCACAGCTTGCAGACTTGTCATTGGCTCTTCTCAGCCTCTGTTGCTTTTTCTGCTCTATGATGTGCTGGTGTCCTTTTCTCTCATCTCTGGTTCATTATTCTCGGCAAATCTTTCTGGTGTCTGTAAGAAAATATCCATTCAGGTGGCTCCAAAGCCATAATCACCAGTGGGTACAATCTCAGGGGTGGCCTGGTACCATGATTGTAATCTCTGAACATGTTTTACACTTACATACACTCTTTTTTCCATCTAGAGATGGTTTCAGTGTAAAGAATTGGGCATCTAGGGAGATGGGGTTAAAAACAAATGCTAAGTTTGCAAATTCATGAGGAAGTTTGTTAGTGAATTCTCATAGCACTTAATGAAATCAGTGCTCTGTTTGTTACATTCAGTGGTAAATACTCACCCCTCCCCCGCAGTGTAGTTCAGATCTCAAAGTCATTTTCAGAGTTTTCCTTTCAACTTTGCAGTGAGATTCTAGTAACCTGCCTAGAAAATGCTGGTAAATTTGCACTGTTTTAACAGTCAAGCAGTCCCTGTGAAGGTGTGTTCTTTGCCAACATCTAGAATGATCATTTTGATTCGAATTGTAGCTTTATATTATTCTCCAAATCCCAAATCCCAGACAGGACGTCTAATTCCCAAATGTAGCCAGAATAAATTCAGGACCTTTTATGATCCAATCTCAGGACATAGTTATTTTCAATTTGAATCCAAAAAATAATTGAAAATCAATTTAGATATTTAGGCCATTTTTTTTGAGAAAATGTAGAAAGAAGATGAAATTACTTTAAAGCAAAAGAAAATTTGTAAGCATTGTTTTTCATCTCTCTGTCACAATCTGTCACATAGCATCTTTCTCACAAAACTTCTCATCTATTTTCAACTCCCCTGGGTTGATTGGGAGAAGAGTGAAGGATTTTAATACTTTTTTTGTTTCTATTTTATTTCTAGTACTGTATGGAGGTTTTGGAGATATTAATATAGACATAGAAATGTTTCCAAATCCAAAATATGTTTGGATATGTTTGTATGTCTGGTTATGTCTTCTATATATTCTCTTATTATCTTAAAAGCTCACTCACAGGTCATTTTATGAAAATCCAAAAATCATTTACAGGAAAAAATTAATTTTTTAAAAATAATTTTCACACCCATCTCTGTGTATGTGAAATATTATGGGGAAGGAAGGAAGAATTTGAAAAAAAAATAAAACTCTTTATGCTTACATTATTTTAGCTTTTGTGGCATTTAAAAAATAATTAATTTAGTTATTTAAAAAACTAGTCTTTACAAATACTTTGTAGGTTAATATAATTAATCCAACTTTTCCAAGGAAGAAAAGGATAATGTCTTGGGGCCCAGACAACAACAGTAACTTTTACCACTGAAATCAGCTTTAAATATGGCCACTTATTTGTTGCTTCTGATGTCCATTCATAAATCCAAAAACGTGAACCCTGGAAGGTAAAAATGTATGTCTAGAGAATAGATGGGAGAACTTAATGGTGGCTTAGACTTGTAGATTTCCCAAAGGGTGTCTCCATAGGTGTCTCCCAAAGACACTTCAAACTTAACATATCCAGAGCCACTAATCATACACAGTCACAGGGAGCACTAATCATTCTTGCTCTGTCCTCCTTTAACAAAGTGTGCACACCACCATCATAGCACTTCTGGCATTGCATTATATCTACGTGCCAGTCTTGTCCCACCACACTGTCAACTTTGGCAGGAAATGGGTATTCTTGATTTTCATAGTAAGCAGTTAATAAGTTCCTGTTGAATGAATGAGTGAATGAACTAACAAATGAGAGGGCCAATAACCAAAGAGATGTACATGGTCTACGGCATTGCTGTGTTGCTCAATTTCCCTGGAAATAACCATAGAGTAGATTTTTTTCAAAGTGTGGTCCTTATAGTCTCTGCATCAGAATCACCTGGTAGGGGTGCATGCAAAAATTTAGATTCCTGGGCCTGGGCTCAAATCTACTAAATCAAAATCTTGAAGGAGCACAGGAATTAGCATTAAAAACTACAACAACAACAGCAACAACAGGAGATTTACTGGAAGCAATGGAGTTGGGCAGTCATTTCCCTAAGATCATTTAGCTAAAAAAAAGGCAGCCAATGATGACTTTTGACAGCGAATGGGCAGGAGATGTTGGTAAGTCTGCTCATACAAGGAGACTTTAAAAAGTTGTGTGTAAAAATGGGATTAGAAGTTAAAAATAAGAAATGTAAACTTTGTTTTTCAATATAACCTCCATCAAACTCAAGACACTTTTGTAAGCAATGATACCAGCCATTTGGTCCATCCCTAAAGAACTCAGGGTCCTGGAAATTTAACAATGTCAATACAGTCTTTTTTACATTATTAACTAAAGAAAAATGGGTTCTATATAAAGATTTTTTAAGATTAGGCAACAAAAAGAAGTCAGAAGGAGCCAAATCAGGACTACGAGGTGGATGCCTAATGATTTCCCATTGAAATTTTCACAAAATTGCCCTTGTTTGATGAGAGAAATGAGCAGGAGCCTTGTCATGGTGGAGAAGCACTCTCTGGTGAAGATTTCCTGGTTGTTTTTCTGCTAAAGCTTTGGCTAACTTTCTTGAAACACTCTCATAATAAGCAGATGTTATTGTTCTTTGGTCTTCCAGAAAGTCAACAAGGAAAATGCCTTGAGCATCCCCAAGAACTGTTGCCATGACTTTTGCTCTTGACCTGTCCATTTCTGCTTTGACTGCACCACTTCCACCTCTCGGTAGCCATGGCTTTGATTGTGCTTTGTCTTCAAGATCTTACTGGTAAAGCCATGTTTCATCTCCTGCTACAATTCTTTGAGGAAATGCTTCAGGATCTTGATCCCACTTGTATAAAATTCTCACTGAAAGCTCTGCTCTTGTCTGCAGCTGATCTGAGGGCCATAGTTTTGGCACCCACAGAGTAGAGAGTTTGCTCAACTGTAATTTTTTAGTCAGAATTATGTATGCAGTACCAATTGAGATGTTTATGGTGCTGACTGTTATTTCTGCTGTTAGTCGTTGGTCCTCTTCAATTAGGTGTTGAGATGTTTATGGTGCTGACTGTTATTTCTGCTGTTAGTCGTTGGTCCTCTTCAATTAGGGCACAAACAAGTTTAATTTTTTTCCTTGCAAATTAATGTGGATGAACTGCCACTGCAGTATTCATCTTCAACATAGTCTCATCTCTTAAAATGAGTTATCCGTTTGTAAACTTCTGGTTTCTTTGGGGCATTGTCTGCATAAACATTTCACAAAGCATCAATGATTTCACCATTCTTCCACTCAAGCTTCACCATAAATTTAATGTTTGTTCTTGCTTCATTTCAGCAGAATTCATGTTGCTCTGATAGGGCTCTTTTCAAAAACTTAAGTCTTATCCTTCTTAGTGCCTCAGACTAGGTCCTGTTGAGACATGTTAAAACAAGTTAATATGAGTTTATTTTGGTGCAAAATATTTTTATAATCCATGTGTAGTATTTTCATAATACACATTTTCCATGAACATTTTGAAAACCCCTTGTATATAGATTTTGTTTAAGACCCCTAGGTGTTTCTTCTAAAAATCATGTGGTTTTCCCCTGTACAGGTCAGCCATCAAAAAAAAAAAAAAAAAATCATGTGATTTTAATTAAGGAAAAGGGGCCTTTTTCTTACCTAACAAGCTCTGGGAAAATTCTCTGAGCCACTGTATAGTTAATAGAAGAGAGTTGTGTATGGTGTAATCTTTTATCTCTAACTATTTTATCCCCTGGGTCTAAATACTTTAATTGTTTCTCCCTTGGAGAAGCAGACTTAACAGAAGTAATTCCAATATTAATAACAGGATTGCTTGGAGTAACCCTAAAGAGTAATTAAAAAAAAAGAAAACTAAATGAAATCACTTTGGAAATGTATCATGGATTGCTAAAATAAGGCAAGTAAAGATTTTCAGAAGTTTTCTTTTTAAAAAAATTTATTGAAACATAATTGATTGTACATAACTGTGAGATACAGCATTGAATATCGATACCTGTGTACAATATGCGATACTCAAATTAGGATTATTAGTATATTCAACATTATACAATGTAATCATTTTTTTGTGGCCCTTTACCAGTTTCTTTCTAACCCTACACCTTTCCCACCTCTAGGCGGTCTCAGTTCTGTTGATCATGTTTCCACAATATTTACAGATAAATATGAAAATTATATTAGAAGAATATTAGAACTCTGTGTGTGTGCATATGCACATTTTTCTTTTCTATTTATAGAAACTATGTAGTGAACTAGACTTGTAAGAGAATAAAGAAGACATATGGGACACGAAGGGACAAGCTTTATATAAACCTTACCAAACAAAATTAGATTTAGAGAAAGTATTTAGGTGTATGTATTAAACATCTCCAATGTTTCTTTCTTTCTTTTTTTTTGTAATTATATTCCAGCTACGAAGTTACCTGACTATCTAGAGCATGCACTTTTAAAATATAGACTCTATTTTAACTGAAAAACAGACACTTTAATCCTAATAGGAAGAGAAATAGGAATGAGGATAGGAAAGGGGGCAAGGAGCAAAGACAAAACCAGCAGAGTACGCCTCATGGAAGCTGACATGTTTCTAGGATGAGTGGAGGGTCCCTCTAGAAGAAGAAGTTAAAGATTAAGGTGATAGAAGGTGACCGACGGAAGGAATTGGGTCAGAGGCACTATTGCAAAGGGATGTAGAACCCTGGGCAAGAAGGCAAGAAGTAGGAATGGATACGAAAAGATGGTGATAGGGAGACTGGGAAACCAAGGGAGATCAGGCCTATTGTCCTCGACGTTTTCTATATTATAGAATTCCTGGTACCCTGCTCCAAGTAAGAGGGCGGAAATTAGGGAGGGGATGTGAGGACAGTAGGACAGATTTGGAATAGTTAAGAGAAATGGGGAAGGGAAGTGGCTAAGTATAAATGGAACAATTGGTGGTTGGTTGTAAAGACCAGCGGTGTTTCTTTGATCTGTCAGAACCTTTGCTCAGTTAAAGGAAGAAATAGATTTATAATTACTTCTGTATTACACTCGTAGGGGATTTAGAATCCTTTCTTGGGTATAGCATTTTATAGTCAGTTGTTGTTCTTCTTTGGGGGTGTGAACATTTTGAAAAGACCAAGTCACCTAATATAGGTGAGAAATGAGGGCAAAGAAGAACAATTCATACAACCTCGGGAAAATTTTGTCCTCAAAAATCCATGAAGAATAGATCTGAGCAGGGAAATGCTATCACTGTAAAACTATTCTCAGGCTAGACTAGAATTGACTACATCCAAAACAAAGGTGTGAACCTGCCTAAAGAAAAAAAGAAGTCAACCTGAAGGACCAATTAAAATTGCTCTTATTGGAACAAAGAAGAGGAATGAGTCATTCCAGACATTCTTTAGCATGGTGTGCCCATGGCTGGCCAGGGCTCTGCTCGCCAGTAGCAGTAGGGGCAGTAGTAGTGGTGGAGGTTGGGGTTGTCATATCAAAATAATTTGAACTCCATGCCCCTAAACTGGTTTATTTCTAGGGACTTTATATTTGCAATAAAGGGTAGTTTTCACTCAATGGCAGAAGTGTTTGCATCTGTCAAGCAGAATGAATGATCAGAAATACAATCTTATCAAAGAAAATTTTCAATCTAGAATAGCCAGAATATTAATCAGTTTAGCTATGTCCCACTTGACAAGCACTGTGCTTGGCAGGGAACAGCACAGAAGCTTTCCTTCCCTAGTAAGGCTAAAGGATGGTCTCTTGCTGTGGCATTTGGATTTGATTTTTCAAATCAGGACAGACCCATCCAGCTTCTGCTTGGGGCCTGCTCATCCTAATTCCAACCCATTTCTCATCATATTTGGAACATTTGTGTTCTGTATGAACCTGAATACTCATGGTACATTTTAGACATTTGGCTTTAAGGGCCAGCCTTTATTTCTTTAAATATGATAAATTTAATCAAATGGAGTTTTCTATATGGCCTATGCACTAACTAGGGGAAGTAAAGTCAGAGATACATAGTTTATCTAAACCCAAATGAGCTGGTGGGTGAATAGAATACTTAACTCTAGTCCTGTTTCTTGGTAAAGGGTCTGGGAAGGAACCCCCCTCACTTGTTCTCTCTTATTTCCTACTCCTGAGACTAAGCAGGACGTGTAGGGCATGCGGTATTTCTACCTTGGGGTGAATGTGACTGGTACAGAAAGCAGTATTTGTGACCCTCTTGGAGAAAAAGATGCTGACACTGGTTCTCTGTGCAAGCTCCCTTCTGGGGAACTTGTAAGGGGCTGTGTGGAGCCTCAGGGATCTGTCCAGGGGTCTGTCCAGGGCTCAGGCCTCTTAAAATAATTCTCAGGGTAGTTTTCACTCAATGGCAGAAGTGTTTGCATCTGTCAAGGAGAATGAATGATCAGAAATACAATCTTATCAAAGAAAATTTTCAATCTAGAATAGCCAGAATATTAATCAGTTTAGCTATGTCCCACTTGACAAGCACTGTGCTTGGCAGGGAACAGCACAGAAGCTTTCCTTCCCTAGTAAGGCTAAAGGATGGTCTCTTGCTGAGGCATTTGGATTTGATTTTTCAAATCAGAACAGACCCATCCAGCTTCTGCTTGGGGCCTGCTCATCCTAATTCCAACCCATTTCTCATCATATTTGGAACATTTGTGTTCTGTATGAACCTGAATACTCATGGTACATTTTAGACATTTGGCTTTAAGGGCCAGCCTATATTTCTTTAAATATGATAAATTTAATCAAATGGAGTTTTCTATATGGCCTATGCACTAACTAGGGGAAGTAAAGTCAGAGATACATAGTTTATCTAAACCCAAATGAGCTGGTGGGTGAATAGAATACTTAACTCTAGTCCTGTTTCTTGGTAAAGGGTCTGGGAAGGAACCCCCCTCACTTGTTCTCTCTTATTTCCTACTCCTGAGACTAAGCAGGACGTGTAGGGCATGCGGTATTTCTACCTTGGGGTGAATGTGACTGGTACAGAAAGCAGTATTTGTGACCCTCTTGGAGAAAAAGATGCTGACACTGGTTCTCTGTGCAAGCTCCCTTCTGGGGAACTTATAAGGGGCTGTGTGGAGCCTCAGGGATCTGTCCAGGGGTCTGTCCAGGGCTCAGGCCTCTTAAAATAATTCTCATCCCATTACCTCCTTTCCATTCTACTTCTGCTCCATAAGGGGCTGTGTGGAGCCTCAGGGATCTGTCCAGGGGTCTGTCCGGGGCTCAGGCCTCTTAAAATAATTCTCATCCCATTACCTCCTTTCCATTCTACTTCTGCTCCTCTGCTTCCCAAAATTGTTGTGTTAGAAATGAATACATAGTTTGGCTTGATTGCTTGGGGAGAAAAATTTTAGTAATACCTGTCCGAGTTATGCATTTCCAATCTGATAAGGTGTGTCCTACAAATATTACCATTTTCTTTGTGCTGAAGTCAGAAAGCTTGGAAAATGCTGCTTTCAGGCCTATTCTTTGGGTCACACAAAAGCTTAAACACTCTCTCTTTCCTTTTCTTATCTTGACTAGAGGTGTACTACCTTTGGCCTTTTGTAA